>NW_007727956.1:79808-81024 GCF_000696425.1 Galeopterus variegatus
TGGTAGGATCCTCCCCTGTACGCTATCCATCAGTGGAAGAAAAGAGAGAGAGTATACGATTCATTTGGATTTACCAAGGAGAATGACAGTAGTAATCATATTAACTAACTCTCCAAAGGCGCCTGAATATTCAGGCCCCCCAATCTGGACTCAATTTCTGTGGACACCAGTGAGCTTTGGTGTGCTTTTTTGCTTTAAGTGCTTAAAAGTTAGCATGGACAGAGCCAAAAGGCAGTGCATGGAAACTTCAGGAGCGCAGCAGAAGATAAACCTATATTTAGAGAGCATGTTGAAACAGTAACCCTTAAAACAAGTTGTCGGAGGGAAAGGTGCCTGCAAAGCTTTGAGAGCACTATCAAATAAATTAAAACGGGGTTGTGTTAAAAGGGAACACCTTCTGCTCTAGCCATTTTAAGTTTATATTAAAGAAAATTGGAAATTGGAAATCATTTGCTGCTAGTAGGCATGGATTTTGTTAGTGTACAGTCAAATAGGCAATCTTAAGTATGTTTTTAAAGAGGAGACTCTGGGACCTTTAAGACGTGTTTCTTAATTCTCTCAAACAGGGATTCCCAAGGTTCTTTTATAGTTCTTGCTGGTTCTAAGAAACCATCCTAGGTTTGAGAAAAAAGATTGGAGCCGCAGCGGGGGGAGGGGAGAGGGCAGACACCAAGCACCGTTCCTGGAATTATGAGCTTTTTTCCCTTTCGCTGTTTATCTATTCTGTACCACTCAGCTGTTCTCTGTTGCACAGAAATAAAAGTTTAGTTTAAAAAGTATGTTAGAACAAAGCTGCAGAAATTGCCTGGAATTTCCTTCATTTTCTGCCATCTGGCTTTCATTGCTTACTTCGTTCCCCTCCTCCACATACGTTTACCCAATCTTTTCAACACACACTGGCCAAGCTATCAAATGCTTATAATTAATAACAGTCATACACTTTTTTTTTAAGGTAGTGCTTTCTGGTTTTTCCTGGGCTGCTCATGTCATTGCTATTACAAACCAGGGAGATAGTCAGTGAAGCTTAATTATTAAGACTTAATTGAATTTAAAAAAATCTAATAGATTTTTGTCTGAAAAAATTTTTTTAAATGTTTTCTTTCAAATTAGAAGTATTTCTTAATTTAAAAAGAAAGGGAAGGAGAAAAGAATGCCTTTTTTTTTTGAGTGCCTACTGTGATCCTACTTTAGAGAGGAGGAAACTGAGGATCCCAAA
>NW_007727956.1:82058-83486 GCF_000696425.1 Galeopterus variegatus
GTATACCTTTCTTTTTTGATTACACGTTCTGTGCTTGAGTTTAAAAAAATGAGAACATTCATGTATAACCTGAATAATTATAATGCTTAGAAAACTTTCTTATTAGCAACAGGAGGCTGGCTTTTTTCCTAATGAGTGATCTTAGCTCCTTTTTGGATTTTTCTCCCTTGAGCTGGCCAAACTCACCACTGAAGGGGTGGTCGGGTGGTGTCACCTCTACACACAAGTCCTCAGACAGTGGTGAAGGTACTGAAAATGCTTTTCTTCCTTGTAAGGGCAACTTCTTTGCTATTGGCTTTGACAGAAAATTCTCATTGGTGGCTCACGAGCAAAAATGGTCCTAATTTCTTATGGCCAGTTTTAGGCAAGGTTGTGAAGGGATTAACATCTGTCCTCCATATACTACCTTCCATCTTTCTTGACACTCCTCCCCAGGTCATGCTAAGAATTTATGCTGCCTCCCTCTGTCCCTCTCCCCTCCATTAAAGCTTGCCTTCATATCCTTACTTTGGGGTTACTTTGCTGCACATGGCTGATAACATAAAGGGTTATCATTCTAAAGCTACGTATATTTTGAACTGATATTAAAAGACTTAAACTTAAAGAAAGGAGTCTAAACTGGCATTTTCAGCATCATCTGAAATGTGGGAGAGAAGGGACAGGAGGGTGGAGAGGAGAGATAGGTCTGAGGTCTTCCCACCTATCATTAATAATATGGTCTAAACATTGCTACTAACACGTTTGGCCCTAGTCCTTCAAACTCATTTATTCAATAAACACTTAAGAAGCACCTGGTATGTGTCAAACATTATACTGGCTGCTAGGAATATAGAGAGGAGGATTAACACATAAAGCTGATAGCAAGGACTTTTCAATAGAGAACCACTAGTCCTCCTTTTTAATAGAGAAATCTAGTGCTCTTCAATAGAGAACTACTATTTTTTTTTAAGAACTACAATTTTTTTAAGTGCCCTAAAAAATGTAGGCATTACACACATACACACACACACACACACAGATTGGAAGAATCGGAATACCTCCAGCTTGAGAACACACCTTTCCTGCTGTGAATAACTACCTATGAGAATGTATCTGCCTAAACAGAAAGCTGGACAACATGTGCTTCTGATACAAACTCTGCCATCACACAGAGTAGTTCAGGAGAAGCCAAGTTTCATCTTAGACAGACTTCCCACACAGATAGGACTTGCCTCTAGGGCCTTTGGTATTCCCTGTGTGATCTGGTAACTCTGACCACATACAAGGAGAAAAGTTGCTCCCTAACTAGTGGTGTTCAGTAGTACTAACAACTGCCTGGGAAAGCCACTGATCTCAACCAGGGGCCACCTCTTAGAGGCAAAAGCCCGATGACCAAGACTTGAAACGTTATTTCTATATGTCCTACAGAAAATGCTTTTTGTTTTTTTT
>NW_007727956.1:84654-88646 GCF_000696425.1 Galeopterus variegatus
CTCAGCTCATCACAGAATTTGAATGGCATTACAACACTGGAATGTGCTTAGAAACACCCTTCTGCTTGTTTTTCAAATGGTGGCAAATAGAACAGAAATGACTGCAATGATCAGTACAAAGAAGCAGGAGCAGCCGTCTGGTGCTTTTCCCTACAGAATAAAGAATTGCAGGATATTTGAACAGGACATGGTGACCTCAGAGCATCTCATACAACCAGTTCATTTTGCAGATGTGGAAACAGAAAAGGCAGACACCTTGCCCAAGGCCCCACAGCTAGCTGGCAGAGGTAGGATGAGAAGCCAGGACTCCTGACCTCCTAGCCAAGGGCCTCACAGGCTGTCCATGCTGAATCCCTGCTGCTTCTCCCCACACGGGGGGCTGCAGTCAAACAGAAAAATTTGCACCCTTTGCTCATGCACTTAGGTCTTCGGCTCACCTAACTGGAGAGCTGCAAGGTCAGGACAGAGATGTGGACCAGGTGGGCAGGGATGGAGGAAGACGTTACTCAGGATTCCATGCACTAGCTCTGAGGTTTTCTTGGGTCCAGCTCTTGGTTTTATTTTACTGGCTTCTGTTCTCATGGGTGGGGTGCTTCTCCAAGCAGGGACTGATTGATTTTCTGGTGGTCTTGGAGAATGTGACACTAGTAGCTCTCAACTTCTGTATTTGAAAGTGGGTAAGCCGAGGCCTACCACTCAGATCAATATACTAAACAATTCTGGTGACCAGGAGAAGTGTCACTGTGGGATTGTGCCTCTCTCTGATTGAAGAAGGCCTGTAATATGTACACTCTAAGTCCCAAAGAAAGGAATCAAGTTGGCTGAGAAATAAGACAAGCAGCTTATCAGCTTGACCAGCTAATTATTCTTAATGCCAAAAATAATACACTGCTTCTTACATGATGTGCTTTGCAGAAAAAGAAGAAATATCATCCAGACACAAAATTCTCCTTCATATCTAGGATATGATCTGATCCAGGAACATTTCTCATCCCACTGGCAGATTCGAAAGTCTGACTTTGGTTCTTTAAATGTCTCCCTTCCATACCAGAGTCATAGATAAGATTTGCTCAAAGAGAAGTATCTACAAGGCAAGTCTCTCAGGACACCATAAAATTATGTTGACTGAAGCAGTGGTTGGATTGATTAACTAAGACTCAAGGTTGGGTAATGAGACCCAGGCAGGGCTGAACAATGAAATGCTCTGATTGATTTTACACATGTGGAATGACACGAATATACCCCAGAGCATGCTATAACGAATCTGCATGCTGTGTGCATACAGATCTCACCGTGGATCAATTATACCACCCAGATGCTTCAGTTCCTTATAGCCTGCAATTTGCAAACTAATTCATTACTATGGTGTGAGGGCTTGGGACACAGGCTAAAAGGTGGCAGAGACCATAAAGTCTGTGGTCAGTTCATGTTCCCTTTGGGGAAAGCAACCGTGGGGAGGCGCACATACCAGCCATGCCACAAGGCTCGCTTCAGTGCACGGAGTCTTCTGGACTCTGCCCGACCATTGATTGGGCTGAAATTCCAAAGCCCTGGTTTCAATTAAATTTAAGTGGATTTGACTAAAAGTTTGAAGTGATGCTAATTGGTTTTCAAAACATTGGGCGACAATAAGCGTTTGGTCTCGCCCATGGAAAGATGTACCCAGTTCTGTACACTGGATGGCGGAGCTGGCAACCCATCCCTTACCTTGCCGGGCAGGGATCCAAATTGCAGGATTTCAGGAGCTGTGGGGGCCGGCGGCTGGTCACGCACAGGTTCTCATCAGCAGGCTCCCGGGTCTGTTTATTCAGGCAGCTCACCACAGCCTCCTGGACACCTGTGTACAAATCACACTGTCAGGCCAGAGTGCAGAGTGGGCGTGTGCGGGGGTGATGAAGTGTAGACGAGGCGGCTGGTGGGAGGTCGCTGTGATCGGTAGGACTCTCGCTGCATGTCAGAGACGGCAGTTTAAAGCCCAGGACCAATCCTGTCAAGCATCACTTGATGTGGGAGAAAGCACTCATAAGCTCATGGCGCCTGTAAGCTTGCCCCTTCAGGAAGGCGACTCCCTCAAAAAAGTGAGGCTGCTCTCAGTACTGTTGAAATGCTTACAAAAAAAATGCCATCAAGCTATATAGCCACCAAAGCTGGAACATGATAATGCAGAAGGAGCACAGAGTGACCAAAAAAAAAAAGAGGCGGGGGGGCTCCAAGACCTTCCCACACTATATATTAATCAACAGGAGATTGTTGTATTTGGAAAGGAGGCCCAAGACCATGTTTTAATATCAAACATTTGGTAAACTGCTGTGTTCTTGGGGCCTTGCATCCAGGACTCCAGCCTTTACTGGTTTCCTTATGATTCTGGTTCATTTCTTTAGTGACCTAGGACAGCTTTGGAAGTTGGAACAAAGGAAGGGAATAAGATGCCTAATAACTACAGCCATGGAAAACAATCTCACTGATACCCAGATGCCCTGACTCAACGCTAGCAAAACAGGAGTGTGAGCAGGGACTGACAGAAGGTCACTTGACAGGTCTTCCAGAGTGGTCTGCAGGATCCCTTGTGGAGACTTTCAAGGAGCAGGGAAAAATTTAAATGAGTAATGTAATGACCAGTTATTTCATTCTCGTGCCCACAGTCATAGACTTTCAAGGAGCAGGGAAAAATTTAAATGAGTAATGTAATGACCAGTTATTTCATTCTCATGCCCACAGTCATACTAACAATAGCTAACATCTATAGGGTAGCCGTTATTAGTTAGGTTCCAAGGCTAAGAGTTTGACGTGCATCATTCAGTCCTCTCAGCAACTCCACAAGATAAGCACTATTTTTATCCCCATTTTTCAGATAAGGAAACTGAGGCTTAGAAGGGTGAAAAGACTTGCCTACGGCCATACAATTGGTAAATGGTGAATCTGAGGGTGGCTGTACCCTTCACACTGACAGCATTAACATTTCAAAATACTAAGAGGCTGTCATATCTGCTTCCCTGGAGATCTCAGGAATGACCTAGACATCTGTCTGGAATCATTTCAGCAGAGTTTAGTTTAAGGGAAGAGACGAGACAACATCCTTGACAATTTGCTTTTGTCCATACATAGCTGTATATATAAAGATACCTACATCTAAAGATATCTATCTATAGTCAGATATTTGTATGTAGTTATAGCAGAGCCTGTGACTAGTCATGTAATTAGTTATACACACACATGCACACACACATTTTCTTGTTTCTATTTTCTGCATGGCTTCATCAAATAGTATCTGATACAGTATAATTGATCCATCACTCAGTAGCCCCGTGGCTGCTCTCCTCCTCGGTACCCTACGTTTTTCCAAGAAGTCATCACCCTGTTAACAGGCTAATGCTTCCTAAGTTGAGTTTATACTGACCTAGTCACTTAGCAAGACCATCATTTCAAAAGTGACATTTTAAAGCCAGAATCCAAATTGTCTTTCTTTCTTCCTTACAAGTCTTGTAAAAAATCAAATATTTTTTAAAAAATCAGTCACAATATCTACCCTGTAACCATAATGAGGCTATGTTTTACATTTTCTTTTTTTTTCCAAATTTTTTTTATGAGATTCAAACTTGAATTTCAATATATCATGCCAGTTCCGGGTGGAACAATTGGGATTTACACCAGACATTCAAATTCCTACACCACATTCTGTCATGCTGACTGCAGGGTGTTCTCTTGGTTGCAGCTGGGATGATCCATTTGGAATTCATGCTATGACGATAGAGCAAAACACTTCACAAGAAACTGTTGATGTCATCACTGATACTTCCCACTGGACTAGTCTGGCACTATTAGGGTAATTGTGACAGGCCACTGGATGCAGCCTACTATTGCATTACAGAATCTAGAGCTGTGGTTACATTAGAAATTTGTTTGCCTAGTTAGTAGTATTAAAGAAATTTTAGGGCCGGCCCGGTGGTGCACTGCTACAGTGCGCCGCTTGGGAAGTGCAGCGGCGCTCCCAC
>NW_007727956.1:89415-90016 GCF_000696425.1 Galeopterus variegatus
AAAAAAAAAAAAAGAAATTTTAAATGTGGCTCTGAAATATCATATATTTTTGCTTTGTGCAGCTGTCGAAAACCTTATGAAATAGGGTCAATGATCCTGAGGCATGTAGTGACCACATGGCTTGCTTCAGGCGCGTGTGTGTCAGAGCGCATGAGTGACATGGCCTGTGATTCCACTTTGTGAAATCCACATTTATAGAACTCAGGCCCATCTAAAACTAGTAACTATGAAAAAAAATAATTGAAAGGGCTAAATTTCTAAAAAAAAATAGTAAATCTCCTCTCTTAGATACGCAGAACACAAACTCACATGATCCCAAACTAATAATCATAGCTCAAAGATAAAAATCACCTATGGGGTGGGTAAGTGCTGAGCTCAAGAAGCATTCTAGAGTTACTAAATCTAATCTAAGGTTTTATAAAACAATGTACTAGGCCTCTGCAACACTGTGTGCTAAATCTCTGTGGTCGCAGGGGCCAGGTGCCTCAGCATTCTTAGGGGGGGCCTAGGGTGGTGGGGGAGAGGCAGGACAGAAGTTCTCCATAATGAAGGAATATGTGCAACCAGCCCTGCGGTCAACACACAAGAAATTTTTGTAAGA
>NW_007727956.1:90218-93031 GCF_000696425.1 Galeopterus variegatus
CCATAATGAAGGAATATGTGCAACCAGCCCTGCGGTCAACACACAAGAAATTTTTGTAAGATGAGCCAATGCAATGGCTGAAGGGCAGGGCATTCTAAGGCCAGTGTGCCATGGGGGTTAGGGGAGGTGGGAATGGGATGCCTGGAGGAAGGGAAGCTGGAGAAAGGGAGCTGCCCCGGAATGGGGTTGTGGGAAGGTGGAGGAGGGAAGATCTGGGAGGATTTCTCCTTTGAGGTCACGGTACACTTAGCCCAGGGAAGGCAGGCAAGGATGCGAGAGGTTAGCTCCTCTAATCTGTGCTCTTTCCAATAGGGCTAATCTATGCTCTTGGAAGGACATTTTCAACCAACAGAGAACACATGTTTGAGTATGTTACTTTATTACTCTGGGTTTTCTTTTCTTCAGAAACAAAAGGAGAGAGGACTCATGAGGAAAAGTGAGCAACGGGTACAAGAATTCTTCCATTTTTGCTGAAGTCAATTTCAAGTTTGAGTTCAATATAATAAAGGTATTTAGGTTCAAAATCGCTCTCCTTGACCACACCTATTAGTTCACATATGGGATATTAAAATATAACAAGGAGGTGATATTACTTTGGGAAAGCAGCTGAGTGAACTGGAGGGACTCTAACCTGTTCTTGGGAACATCAGAATGTGTTGTCACGTTGATCTCAGTTCACCCTACATGCAAGGCAAAGGCACAGATGAATAAAGTCGGATGTTGAGAGCACTGCCAGGACAGTGTCAGCTGTGTTCCTCAGCCAGACACAGCACAATATATTGCAAAACATCAGAATGACAACTGAAAGCAAGGACACAGGACACAGATCCGAACAGGTTAGGCTCACTTTCAGTCTTCCAGAAAATGGGATTTTCAGTGTTTATATCTCCCAGAATAGCATAATTGTTACATGATATTTGATGACAGCTCAGGGAAACGCAGCCACCAACTACAGACTAAATTACTAACTAGTTCCTTCTGGTTGCTACTTATGCTAGGTGAAAGGTTACTTTTGTGTCTATCCAATTTCATCTCTTGAGATTACAAAAACAATAAAATTAGCCTGCTTGGCCCTACAACCCCAAATTGATTTAAAGTCTATTTGTTAATCCTGCATGTTTTTGATTGGCTTCAGCAAGAATGATTAAAAATACATATAATCTTGTGGGTTATATTTTGGTGAAAGATCAAAGTTGATACTATAATAAAATGTTACGGCCAAACAATGACTTGAAAATATACATGTCCCATATATTGAAATAATTTTTTAGTGCATATGGGTATCATATGAACCATATAATTCAAGCATATTTTCACCACTTTGGAATTTTCAACTCCAACATTTAGGCGTGAATATATTACCTTGGCACAGTAACATAACTGTAGGTAAATGTGCTCAGTTGTTGACATTTAAAGACCTAAGAAATTTTAGTAACTTCACCCGGCCTTGGATATAAATGATGAACAATTTATGTTATACAAAGACACTCAGTTCCTATAGGTACAGATCAATTGTATATTAAACATCCAAATCTTATTTCTAAATCAGTATCTTCTAAAAACATTTTAAATTAAATACATTCCACATACACTCTGCACTTTGAATTTTATGTCCCTGGTTGGTCAGCAGAACGGTTAGACTTAAAGATAAAGGTATCTGGTTATTTATATATTCCATTACTGCATCTATTTTTTCCATCTGCTCATAAAGTTCCAGGCTTGCCTTGTAACTGAGAACCGTAACTGTAGAGACCATAAATAACTTTTTTCAAAGTAGACTTAAAGATAAAGGTATCTGGTTATTTATATATTCCATTACTGCATCTATTTTTTCCATCTGCTCATAAAGCTCCAGGCTTGCCTTGTAACTGAGAACCGTAACTGTAGAGACCATAAATAACTTTTTTCAAAGCACACTTGTTTTAGACTAGAAATAATGATTACTCATTTCAGGTGATCACGAATATCGGGGATTAAAAACACAATCACCTGAATTCTGATCATTCATTATATTGGAAAGAAGCAACTATAGCCACTGGCTCTGGCCTTTGCACCTGACCTCGTAGCTCCAGCCCAGGCTCAGAGATCACCAAAGCCTATTTAATATGCCTCCCTCATTAAGCATGAGAGAAAAGATGTCCTCGAAGTGAGTGAAGGCCATTGTGTGAACACAGTTACGTTAGCTGAGTTCCAGGAAACTGTCTTCCAGAATCATTTGGAAGAATGTAGGTTTTAAAATACCAGGGCTCTCCATTAAAACACTTTGGGATTCCAGGGTTTGAAACTGCAAGACGTAGAAACAAACAAGAACCTCAAGGTCAGGACTATTAAACGCTTACGAAAAGACCTGCTGGAGAAAACTGATTCTTTGCTAGTATTTGTTCCACCGTTTGTTCCTTTTCAATTACATGCGAACGATGTGGGCACACTTATTCTTATACTCTCAGTCATGACAAAAGATGCCTTTTAAAAGAGTTTCCAAAATATGGTTTAGACAACAATTTTGGGAAATAATTTGAGTACTTTTTCCCACCAGTTAAGTAACAAACTTGGCTGAAAATGCAGAAGCTCAACATGCCCAAAGGGGTTACTGAGAGCCATCGTGAGAGGACTTTGGCAGGAAACCAGCAGCACCTCCACACCTACTGAAATCTCCTTTGGGACTAGACATGAGAGACAGTGGCAATATGAATCTAATGTATTTTCTACAGTGGTGAGAAAGGCCATATCTTGAAGAATTGTTGTTTTGAATGCTCTCCTCTCCTACCACAATCCTGTTCATAACATCTGAAATACAGAACCACTGAATCTGT
>NW_007727956.1:93510-94787 GCF_000696425.1 Galeopterus variegatus
TGGGGAACCACTGTGTTAATTACCCTTTATATCCCCTTACTCTTTGTAGAAACAGATATTAGTTTGGGAAAGCAGCTGAGTGAACTGGAGGGACTCTAACCTGTTCTTGGGAATAGCAGAATGTGTTGTCACGTTGGTCTCAGTTCACTCCACATGCAAGGCAAAGGCACAGATGAATAAAGTCGGATGTTGAGAGCATTGCCAGGACAGTGTCAGCTGTGTTCCTCAGCCAGACACAGCACAATATATTGCAAAACATCAGAATGACAACTGAAAGCAAAGCAATTACTTGTGCTGACCACTCACAGCTGAGTCTGAGAGCCACTCAAGCCGAAAAAGAAATATATCTGTCTTTTGTTCAGTGTGCTTTACACTTAGAATGGCTGTCTTCCCTCCTGCTCCTGCTTTTCATTCTTGGAATAGAGGCAGTCACATGACCCAGTCGCATGCAGGGAGAGAAAAGACAGAAAAAGGACCAGAAGACAGACAAGTAGATATGAGCCGCAGCCCCCTTCTTACCTCCTCCACATGACTCGGAGCACTTGGTGAACCCCTCATACTCCCAGTCATACAGCTCGTCCAGATCCTGCAGGCCACCGAAGAGCCCAGCTGCCTCATCTGGGTTAAACTCAGGAATCTCCCCGTTGCACGGTCCTGCATAACAGGTGCGCTGGGATGCTGGCTTGGGCCCTTCACACTCATCAGCAGGCAGGTCAGCCACGGACTGAGAGAAAGACAGGAGCACCTGGCACCTGACTATTCGCACCTGGGTCCCCACGCCACAGGTAACCGTGCAGGCTGACCAGGCCTCTGGGATGAACCTGCAGTCGGCGAGCAAACAAGAAGACAGGATGAGAAGCCCCAGGCAGGAGACCACGGGGGTGGAGAGGGGCGCCATCCCACCTGCCTCCACTGCCCTGAGCTGTCCCAGGAGGTGCTCAGGCTCTGCCACTCTGTCCTGTCATGGCGCTTTAGTTTAGTTCATGAGCTCATTTGCCACCGTTTCTGGATTGCCTGCTTTGTGAGTATCATATGAACCCCCAACTGTAAGACATTCCAGCCAGAGACCACCTGCTTACTCCCCACTTTCGCACCCACAGTGGTAGCTCTTCAGAGCAGGGAATTGGTGGTTTCTTCTCTGTGCTCTAAATCTCAGCACTTGTGCTGCTTGCAAGATGCTAGCTATTCTTATAGCAGACTAATACCGATACCAAAAACTATAACAAAATAAGCTCTTGGAGATATTTAAGGAAGTATTTGGAAGTTTTTTTTTTTTT
>NW_007727956.1:95695-108458 GCF_000696425.1 Galeopterus variegatus
CTCAGGCTCTGCCACTCTGTCCTGTCATGGCGCTTTAGTTTAGTTCATGAGCTCATTTGCCACCGTTTCTGGATTGCCTGCTTTGTGAGTATCATATGAACCCCCAACTGTAAGACATTCCAGCCAGAGACCACCTGCTTACTCCCCACTTTCGCACCCACAGTGGTAGCTCTTCAGAGCAGGGAATTGGTGGTTTCTTCTCTGTGCTCTAAATCTCAGCACTTGTGCTGCTTGCAAGATGCTAGCTATTCTTATAGCAGACTAATACCGATACCAAAAACTATAACAAAATAAGCTCTTGGAGATATTTAAGGAAGTATTTGGAAGTTTTTTTTTTTTTAGTCTGGATCTCATATTCTGTAACTTTCTTTGCTTTTTTGCTCAATGTACCTCCCAAGATTTATTTATATGGACAGTATAAAAAGGTTGGGGTTTTTTTGTAAGTTTCCAAGAATGGTAGAAAATATTGTTCCTCACACATTCTTTGAATTAGTCTGAACCAATTCTTTTTATATCATAGAGAAAAGCCATGCTACAAATTTAAATCCACAGGCATGTCACGGTAAACAAGAGGTTCTACATTAGTACGAGTTTGTTCAACATCCTCCATCCCCCACCCTCCAAAAGAAGCCACACTAGTAAAAAGTTACTTTTGTTTTTTTTCTCTGAGTTTCTCTAGACTGTAGGAAAATATCCAAATTCCACCCCCTCCTCCCCCCCTTAATCAACCATGGCCATAACTGCAATGACCTTGAGTGGGGCCTAGGGAAAAAAGCCCAAAGGCAACCACTAACATTTTCAAAAAGTTAGTATATTAATTTGGAAAAAGAACTTTGGGATAAAAACTTTTTTGTTTTTCCATGATCCTATTGCTTTCTCACAGGGAGTCGTGCTGAGGAGTCATGTAAACCTTGTTCCTTAACCTTGACTTTGGCAAAAAAAGAAAGAACTGATAAGAAGGTTATGGCATTAAATCCTAGCAAGTGCAAATAGTTCATATCTAGTTCAGGGAAATTGAAATTCTAACAGCAAGCCAATCCAAGTTTTCGAACTGGAAGGAACACAACGAAGATGTTTCCTGGGCTTGAGCCTGGGCTTCATGTGGAACTGAGGCGGTCTGGCCAGGAGAGCCAGACTTGCCCAAAGCAAAGCAGCACGCAGGGCTCTGAGGCATGGCAAGAGGCCCTTCAAGAAGGGCCTGACCCTTTGAAGAACCATCCACTGCGAGAGAAGAAAGGTCACCGTACAAGGGTACTTCAAAAAGTTCACGGAAAACATCACATTATCCTTTAATTCTATTTTTCCACTAATGTTTTGAAGTATCCTCGTACAACCCTGTCAGGAAGGTGGACAAGGGTGGACTGGACACCCAAAATTATTCCCAAGAAATTCTCATTACAATTTCACCTCCCTCTCTTCTTTTTTTGACTCCTTTACTCCATCCTCTGGCATCTAGAGAACTTGGGAGAAAATAGTATCCTAAAAGATTAAAAAAGTCTTCTCTCTTTAAATAATGCCACCTGGAGGAGCTTTTTAAAAATATAAAACCGGCCCATACCAGCCAGCTGCCAAATATATATATATATATGGGTGTGTATGTTTATATATTTATACACACACCCATATATATATATATATATATACCAAAATCTGCGATCAGATCATTTTAACCCTCTTATAGCACATTCATATGCACACCTGCCTGGCTCCGGGAACAAAAATATGACACAAGCACTGAATTTAACAACACAGGTGTAGACATAAAGGAAAATACACATTAAAATATTTTAGGCAAAGGCACAGATGAATAAAGTCGGATGTTGAGAGCATTGCCAGGACAGTGTCAGCTGTGTTCCTCAGCCAGACACAGCACAATATATTGCAAAACATCAGAATGACAACTGAAAGCAAGGACACAGGACACAGATCCGAACAGGTTAGGCTCACTTTCAGTCTTCCAGAAAATGGGATTTTCAGTGTTTATATCTCCCAGAATAGCATAATTGTTACATGATATTTGATGACAGCTCAGGGAAACGCAGCCACCAACTACAGACTAAATTACTAACTAGTTCCTTCTGGTTGCTACTTATGCTAGGTGAAAGGTTACTTTTGTGTCTATCCAATTTCATCTCTTGAGATTACAAAAACAATAAAATTAGCCTGCTTGGCCCTACAACCCCAAATTGATTTAAAGTCTATTTGTTAATCCTGCATGTTTTTGATTGGCTTCAGCAAGAATGATTAAAAATACATATAATCTTGTGGGTTATATTTTGGTGAAAGATCAAAGTTGATACTATAATAAAATGTTACGGCCAAACAATGACTTGAAAATATACATGTCCCATATATTGAAATAATTTTTTAGTGCATATGGGTATCATATGAACCATATAATTCAAGCATATTTTCACCACTTTGGAATTTTCAACTCCAACATTTAGGCGTGAATATATTACCTTGGCACAGTAACATAACTGTAGGTAAATGTGCTCAGTTGTTGACATTTAAAGACCTAAGAAATTTTAGTAACTTCACCCGGCCTTGGATATAAATGATGAACAATTTATGTTATACAAAGACACTCAGTTCCTATAGGTACAGATCAATTGTATATTAAACATCCAAATCTTATTTCTAAATCAGTATCTTCTAAAAACATTTTAAATTAAATACATTCCACATACACTCTGCACTTTGAATTTTATGTCCCTGGTTGGTCAGCAGAACGGTCAGACTTAAAGATAAAGGTATCTGGTTATTTATATATTCCATTACTGCATCTATTTTTTCCATCTGCTCATAAAGCTCCAGGCTTGCCTTGTAACTGAGAACCGTAACTGTAGAGACCATAAATAACTTTTTTCAAAGCACACTTGTTTTAGACTAGAAATAATGATTACTCATTTCAGGTGATCACGAATATCGGGGATTAAAAACACAATCACCTGAATTCTGATCATTCATTATATTGGAAAGAAGCAACTATAGCCACATTGTTCATTTGATTAACAAAAAGCTTATGCTTAAATTGGAGTCATTTACCATAGTCCCTTTTATGAAATAGAAAACAATGATAATCGAATTCACTTGTAAAATCCCTAAGTGGTCTAGTTTATTAGTGGCTATTATGAAGTTAGAAATATGCACTGAAATAATAAAAATAATCACTTTATTAACATAATACTGAACAGAAACAATTTACACTTGGCTAATTGGTCTCATGTCACCATGGACATTAGCCAGTGTTAGGCTTGCATTGTATGGACACATGGTCTCTAACTAACATATTTAACTTTTCCTTTTCTCCCATTACTTTCCTCTCCCTTCCTTTCTAATATATGTTTGTTTTAAAAAAATTCTCGGGAGTATTTAAGATAAGAATAGATTCATAAGAGTCTTATTTAGATGCTATTGCTAGTCTCATGCTCTAGTTTCATAACGCAAATTGAAACTTACAGGAAAGCATGTTAGAAATAATTTTGGTATAGTTTTCAGTCTTATTACATTTTGAGCTATGAGTCTACAGGGGTGTGGATCCTCTTTACCTCTTTCTTTAGGTGTATGTTTGTGCAGGAGAGTTGTGGCACAAGAGCAGTGTGAGGAGATAGAAGGAAATAAACTGAGAGTGTAAGGAACCTACAGGGGTGTGGATCCTCTTTACCTCTTTCTTTAGGTGTATGTTTGTGCAAGAGAGTTGTGGCACAAGAGCAGTGTGAGGAGATAGAAGGAAATAAACTGAGAGTGTAAGGAAAAATTAGAAAAGACTTTAAAATGGACCCAAAAGATTACTGGATATCCTGGTAAGTGCACCCTTCATGGTTATCTTAGCCTTTCATTGACTTTGAGCTCTATAAGTTGCAGAAAACTGGTAATGATTTCTTGCCCATGATTCTTGCCCATAGAAATTCAGATTAACTGTGCATAGTAGAATGCAATTGTTTGTCACCCATTTTGCATCTATTTGTAAATTCATTTCAGCATTCTTACTTGCCTATATGAGGGAAATTCAAAAAGTTCATGGAAAGATTCATATTATCTTTTAATTCTATTTTTCCACAAATCTTTTGAAGTGCCCTTATATGTATGGTTCTTTCAAATTTCCTTTGAATTGGTTGTAACATCTTACTGTTCCCTCATTAATTAATGAGGTAAATAAAATCTTTGAGAGATGTTCATTTTATATTTTCATGAGAATCAAAATAGTATACTGGAAAAATGAAATATTGTTTAAGTAATTCTACCCTGAATTAACCAAAAAGGCTTTTACATAAATATGTCATTGGGGGCAAAATAATGCACATACTTTATTGATAATAATATGTTATTCCATATTGCCCCTTCTTATTTCTAACCCAATCTTCCTTTTTCTTATTCTTTTTCTTTAATCTTGAAAAGTTGGTTCTTCTGATTCTGAGCAATTCCTGAGACATTAATGGAGTAAAATCTTTAGAAAAAGGTACAGTTATCCAAACCTAAGCTGGGCATCTGAAGAGGCATTTGGCTATACTCCTATGAGAAAATAATTGCTGCTGGGTGAGAAAGAAAATCGGAAAAGGGAAAGGGACATGCCTTCTTTCTACTTCTACTTTCATCTACTTACACTTTTACATGAGATTAGAAGATCTTATGTAAAAACTCTTCAGTTATTTAATGTTTTTCAGTGAAATTAAAAGCGAAGATTTTTTTTTAAACCCTCCAAAATAAGTAAGCAAAAACCCTTTGGATTGCCACAAAGGGAAGGTAACTTCAACTAAATCACTTTAGGAATTTTAGAATTACTTATAAAATCCATAATAATCAGGCAACCTTAAAATAATTATTTAAAAATATAGCTGGAGCATTAAAGCTTTGGGACAATGCTTATCCAAAATATGCCTCTACATTCACTTAGAACCACACCTAAATCATTCCAAATAAATGAGACAATAACTTATTATGAAAGATCTTTAGTCAGGACACTTGATCTCAATGTGGAATTATGAAAACATTTCTCCACTGATGTTGTTAGTTTACAGCTCTCTGGAGCTGCAAGTCATTCATACTAGTTATGAAACTCATATTGAGGTCTCCAAGCAAAATTTTCCAAAGGTGTCCAGGACACCACTCCCCAAAACATCTGACAGCACCACTTCTTTTCATAGGTTCCTCAAGTCCTTAAGTATCATGCCCAGGCTGGAACGGTCTTCAGCACTGTAAGTTGCCCCAGTAGTATAACCAAGAACAGAATGATCCTGCAAATTTAAATAAAACAAATGACAATTTTGATGCAGACACCAAGACAACCATTTGAAAAGAAAAAATTCAGTGACTGTCCCTGTCTAATGATGTTAATCATAATAATTTGAGGGAAGGACCCAATTCCAAAACACACTATGGCAGAACTGAGGGAGGTATATTGAGTGGCACTTTCCAAGCAGCAGACTTCATTTTCTCATGATAATGATGCTCTTTTGGGTTCTTTAAAAGGTACTGCCCTCTCTGCAAGAATGCCTCAGTGGCTTTCTTGCAGAAAATGCTCAGTGCTAGAAGTAGGGGAAGAAAAGCTGACTGCATTAAAGAGCACTTTTTCCTTTCAAAGAGATTTTATACTATAAGAAAAGATTGCAAGGGATGAGTTCTCTGCGGTTTCCAGTGCATTTTCGACAATAGCTTTCTTCTTGAGGTAGTTTCTCTTCTTGAATTACATGACACCAAACTCAGTTTTCTTCTCTGGTCACTTCCTTCTCAGTCTCCTTTTCTAGGTTCTTTCTCCTGTCCTCAAACTCTAAATATTGCAGTGCCTTATGGCTCAGTTTTGTGCTATCTTCCAATGTGTTCACCAATGATTCATAACTTCAAATACCATCAATATACAGGAAACTTCTAAATATTTAACCTCTAGTTTAGAACTTTTTTCTTTGAAAAGAATAAACATTAATTGAATCTTTTTATTAAAACCCCCACAGATATGTACAATCAATTACTTTACAATAAAAAATATATTTAAAAAAACTTACATAGTGTTTCGTATGTGCCAGGCATTATTCTAAGTGTTTCATAAATAAAAGTTGTTATAACAAGAACTTGATGAGATGGGAACTATTATAATCCCCATTTAATACATAGAAAAGGAAACTGAGGCACAAGTCACACAGCTAGTAAGGTTTCATGCTCTTGACTCCTGCACATTGCTCTCTCTTCTTCTTGACATTTTACTTTTAAGTTTCAAAGGCATCTCCAACTTAAAATGTCCAAAAGGAAACTCTTGATTTCACCCTCTAGCAACCTATTCTTCCAATCTTCTCCATCACAGCAAACGTTTGTACTGGCCACCCAATTGCTCAAGTGAAAAAGCAGGAGTTACTCTTGAGCCCCCAATTTCCTCTACTCCTCCCTACCACTTGTTACCAAATTCTATAAATTCTCCCTGGAAAATATATCTTAAACTCAATTACTTCTCTCCCTCTCCCCTACCACCACCTTGAGATAACAATAATAATAACTAACATTTACAATTATGTGCTTTATGCATTTTATGTATATAACGCATTATAACATTGTTGTGAAATTGGTGCCATTGGAAACATTGTGAAATGGGCAAAAGAGATTATTGGTTGTCTTTCCAGTGAAATGTTGACACCACCTAGCAGGCTTCCAGGGATAGTCTAATTCTGTGAAAGTATGAGCCTTTGCCTTATCTTTGGCTAGTCTATTTTGCAACTCCACAGAGACAGAAGTTTCTTGTCCATAATGATAAACATTATTTTTTTCTGTTCATGTCAATGCAAATGATTTTATCTAGAAGAAAATATAAACTTTTCTAAATCCAATTCTCATGTGAAGTAGTTTTAGCATCTTACTGTTTTCCTCAATAATTAGTGAGTTGAATAAAATTTTTAGATGTGTTCACTTAATATTTGCATGAGAGTCATGATTACACCCTTTTGAAAGTTTATTTTAACAGTAATATTTTCACCCCAATTTCTAGGTGATAAGATTGAAACACAGAGATTTCTGAGGTCGCACTGCTGAGTAAACGGCAAGGTCAGGATTCAAACCCTGGCTGGCTAGTTCCACAGCCTGGGCTCTTCACTGCCTCATGGTCCTGCCTCTTGGGGTGCCACATAAACCATGGTCATTGACGCTAATGCCACCTCTCACCTGGACTGCCACAACTGCCACTGGTCTGTCTTCTTCTGTTACCCCTTACCAATCCATTCTTCACGTTGTAGCCAGGGGGAATCTCAATATGTAAAGCTTGTAATTGTTTCCCACTGTCCCTAGAAAAAAAGACAAGCTCCCTCCCAACGGGACACTATGCTATTCTCCATCTTCATCTCCCACTGCTCTCCTCCCAATCACTACCCTCCAGCCACACTACTCTTCTTTCACTTCCTTGAATGTGTGTAATTCTCTCCTGACTCAAGATTTTGGCATGTGTGGGTCACTCCCTGGATGACCCTCCTCCCTGCTCTCAGCTTGGAATAACTCTCACTTATCCTTCAGGTCTCAGCTTGCATGTCCCTTCTCAAAGGGGACTTTTCTGATCCCCAGGCTTATTGCATCCCTTGTTGACTCTCACACAACATCTTTTCATTTTCTTAGAGCAGTTACCAGTCTTTGATATTGACAGTATAAACCTTTATGTAAACCATCTCCTTCACTAGACCAAATCTCTATGAAGGTAGACTGTCACACAATAGGTGCTCAATAAATATGTTTTCAGATAAATAAACTAATCAGTACACAGGAGAGTAAAAGTTAATGTGATGAGTGATTTGATACTGGGCTTGTTTTGGGGCCCAAAGACTGAAACCAAGCTAAATAAAGAGGCAACAGCCTAAAAAACTCTAAGAAATTAAATTATACTTTTCTGTTCTAGGCATTGAAATGAAGGAATACAAACCTTTTCCTGTTGTTGGAGATTCTTATGGTCTTTTAAAGTTACTGTACCCACATTCGGTAAGTGTAGGAGGCTTATTCATTTACATTTCTCATAGCTGTACAAGGTAAGTGCTGGCCTCAGTTCATCTTGGTAGGTTGTTGGGTAATCGTGTAGCAGAAGAAAAGAATTTTTGAGCAGTTTTGAGACAGAGGCTGGCTTTAATAATTTATACATGACTCTCTGGTGAAACACTACTTTATCATATTGCCAGCTACTCAACAGTGAAGATTCTGGAGTATTTTCGAATTGTTCCTAGGTTAGAGGGACCCAACAAGAGCTCTTATCTATTTTATTTACTCTTTAAAACTCA
Source organism: Galeopterus variegatus (assembly GCF_000696425.1). Classification (NCBI taxonomy): domain Eukaryota; kingdom Metazoa; phylum Chordata; class Mammalia; order Dermoptera; family Cynocephalidae; genus Galeopterus; species Galeopterus variegatus. The sequence continues at coordinate 103,936 of NW_007727956.1, forward strand.
ACTTGCACAACATTTTGGGGAAAAGGGGAGATAGAGTACTAACCACATGCAGCAGATACAAATGCAGCCAAATTACTCTCTTCACAAATGAAAAATGAGGACATGACACTTGTCTCAGACCATCTTTCTTTCCCTTTGTTTTTCTGATTACCCGTGAACAGAACATGATTTGAAAGTCTGATTTTCTCTGAGGATAGCCTGACTATTTAAAAAACCATGTTCCAGAGACTCAGATACCATCATAGCTTACAATGCCATCAGGGCATTTGTAGTTGTCAACTTAATACCAGAATGTAGTTTTTAATGCATATTATTTTCTCTGACTTTGATAAAAATCTAAAATATTGTAAACTCAGAATACTTTTTATGAACCATTTCTTCTTCACATGGAGGGAAATTAGTTTATCTTGCAATTTTGTAAAGGTTTCTTTCCCTTAATTCAACAAGTTTGGCAAAGCTTCCCAATGAAAAGTTCAGTTCATTAAAAATGACCTTAATGGTCTTAACATATATTGGTGGTGACAGGGTCTATACTTTATTCTGGCACACAAGGATCCCATTAATTTGTCTTTGTCACTCTCTAGGGCTCTGCTGAGCAACGGTTCAGACTTAGCTTTCTCAAAGTAGCTACAGAATGAGCTATAGTGGTGATGGCAGGAGGGGCTGACAAATCTAGAACTTCGTGTTTTGCATTAAAGGCTTTTCTAATGACTACATAAAAATGGCTCTGTCTGCTCTCTTGAGTTGATTATTGATTTTTCTGTCTCTGTGCATGCTGGGAGCAATCTATGGGGATCAAGTATATTTAGCTCGGAGTTGAGAGAGGTTGCTTTTCTATCCAAGCAATTTCTCAACTTTCCTCATTTTATTCATTTTTGCAATTCCCCATAAATCTCTTTTTATTCAAATAAAGATAACTAACCTTTGTCCTTTAGAATAAACTCTGATCTAAATTAAAGCTATGGTGTTTATATGTGAAGTCTTCAAAGAGCCTCAGAAGTACAGAAAAAGAGAGACAGGGAAGTGGTGTTAGCTGGGAACCACTAGCTGAGTTTTGGGTTAAATATTGTGGTTCTTACTCAAATGCCAATAGATGTAAGATGTATGAGGCAGATACAACATCTGCTTCAATTTCTCCATTTTTAATGAGTGGTTATTATACATTTTAGCTCCCTTAGGGATTCTCGAGGAAGAAGAATGATGCTAGAAAAGGCATTAACCAGTTATGATCATTAACAACAGTTAATACATATGTAGCACTACCTGCATACCAGGCACTTTACATATATTAATTTAATTCTCACAATAACCTTATGATGTAGAGACTATTATTATTCTTATTTCACAAATGAGGAAATTGAAGCATATGGGGTTAAGTGACACACCCAGAGTCCCCTATTGCTAGTGGGTTATCCAAGATTTACACACAGCAGTCTGCCACTGGAGTCCACACTCTGACCACTGTGCACACAGGTGCTCTTCATGGAGGTTTGATGAATAATTAAATTGCTTTTTACTTGAATCCTAGCAGGCTGTATCCTTGCCAGGGCACAAAAATACAGACTCAACCCTCACCAACTCATATAGTTGACAGTTCAGTGTATCTAAAAAAAAAAAAAAATCAATTTTAGGAAATTATCTGTGGTTTCTGCAGCATGTTTTGCACGTATAGATAGGAATCACTGAGGTACATATAAATGGTATAAAATAACTGATCATTTGTTGTGTAAAAAGATCCAATCTTTACCGAAGTATTTGTTTTGGAGTCAAAGACAGATTCAAAAAAGTTCTACCATAATCTGTCAAACATCAGTCCTTGTCAACATCCCTTTCAAACCCTTTCAGTGTATATATTACCTTCTGTCATTTATTTCTTCCATTTATAATAACTTAATTTTAATAATAACTTAATAATAACTTATAACTTAATAATAACTTTTTAATAATAACTTAACTTATAATAATTTCTACCATATATAATAACTTAATTCTTCTGATATTTTAGCTCAGAGGTAGATGCAATTCTAACACACAGAAGTAGAGAATTCGGGAACTTGATAAATAAGTCTCCTACACTCCTTTTAACATCAATAACACTCTCATGCTGTGCATACCCAAACATCAAATGGTATTTCTTAAAAGCAGCTAGCTCATTTGTTCAATCAGCAAATAGATGGCTGATACTCAACACTTTGCTCACAGCTCTGTTGCTCCTGGGATAGGAATGCACTAAATGTTTCTTGAGGGCAAGGACTACTGGGTTATTTTTGCAATACCTGCACCTGGCACCAAGCATAGCCCAGAGCAGGTGATCTATGGGTGAATTTAGTTTCTGTCATTAGGAAGTACAAACAATTAGCAGGTCCAGTGACTCTCCAACGTCATCTAAAATACACAATTAGTCAGAGAGAATTTATACTGAGCCCTCTGTTTTCTGCAGCAGAGTATGTAAAGGATGAGGATGACTTTGATAGATGAGGAGGAGGCCAGAAAATGAGGACTTGGAAGTGGAAGGAGAGGTCGAGACTCTTTGGGCATAAGGGCTGATTCAGTCTGGCCAGTGTGAGTGAGGCTTTAGCTTTGCCATATGCCAACTGTTGAAATTAAACGCTCTTGTGCTTTTTTTATTCTATAATTCTAATGCTCAACCCTGTGCTGTTTGAACAGTCTTTTTTGTTAGTTTAATGATCTGCAAATAGTGTTTACATTTCTTGATCTTAGGTGAGATGACTCTTGGTTCTTATGAAACATATCTGCTTCTATACATATACAATATATTCTGTGTCCTGAGATTTAGGAAGAAAACATAATTCAGGTACCTTATGGTGAGAATACAAACAGCAACACTATCTGGATCTGTTACTGATGTTTAATTTACTACATATTCTCTGAAGAAAATATAAAAACACATGTCATACAATCAACATTTATAGCCACTTTTTAAAAAATATATAAATTCACATTCTTAACCACTGAGTTAAGCCATCTACATTCTCAGACAACTTGTTGGGTATAAATATAGACTAATGTAAACATATGCTTAAATATTCTATATTTAAATACTATTTTCAACAAGGTAAACAAGGCATTTAATGACTATAGGATCATGATGGCAGCTCTTATTGGTCTTTCTGCATCTAATTCCTTGTGGGTTCTGTTCACACAGATGCATGATAGGAATTTCCCTTTGCTTCTTATTGAATCAGCCCATCACTAAGCTTGTGCCATCTGGAATCCAGATACTGCTGTCGCCTTCTGCCTGCTTGCTTGCCTCTATTTCTTTCTTCTTCAATAGCTCACACCAAGGTTACTTATAGCAGTATTTTGAAGGCCTGAATATTACGTTGAAGCACAAAAATGGTTTCCTCACCATGCAAAACTGTTGATTGAAAAATCTAATAAGGACTGCCTCTTCAGCAAAGGGTGCTGGGAGAACTGGATATCCATATGCAGGAGATTGAAACTAGACCCATACCTCTCACCATATACTAAAATCAACTCAAAATGGATTAAGGATTTAAATATACACCCCAAAACAATAAAACTTATTAAAGAAAACATAGGAGAAACCCTTCAGCAAATAGGGCTGGGCACAGACTTCATGAATATGACCCCAAAAGCACGGGCAACCAAAGGAAAAATAAACAAATGGGACTATATCAAACTAAAAAGCTTCTGCACAGCAAAAGAAACAATTAACAGAGCTAAAAGACAACCAACAGAGTGGGAGAAAATACTTGCAAAATACACATCTGACAAAGGACTAATATCCAGAATATATAAAGAACTCAAACAACTTTACAAGAAAAAAACAAGCAACCCAATCAAAAAATGGGCAAAAGAACTAAGCAGGCATTTCTCTAAAGAAGATATAAAAATGGCCAACAGTCATATGAAAAAATGCTCAACATCACTCAGCATCCGGGAAATGCAAATCAAAACCACACTGAGATACCATCTCACCCCAGTTAGGATGGCAAAAATCCAAAAGACACTGAAAGATAAATGCTGGCGTGGCTGCGGAGAAAAAGGAACTCTCTTACACTGTTGGTGGGAATGCACAATGGTGCAACCCCTATGGAAAATGGTTTGGAGGTTCCTCAAACAGCTGAAGATAGACCTACCATACGACCCAGCTATCCCACTGCTGGGAATATATCCAAAGGAATGGAAATCATCAAGTCGAAGGTACACTTGTTTCCCAATGTTCATTGCAGCACTCTTCACAATAGCCAAGAGCTGGAATCAACCCAAATGTCCATCATCGGATGAGTGGATACAGAAAATGTGGTATATCTACACAATGGAATACTACTCAGCTATAAAAACGAATGAAATACTACCATTTGCAACAACATGGATGGACCTTGAAAGAATAATACTGAGTGAAACGAGTCAGGCAGAGAAAAAGAAATACCACATGTTCTCACTTATTGGTGGGAGCTAAAAAAAAAAAAAAAAAAAAAAAAAAAAAAAAAAAAAAAAAAAAAAAAAAAAAAAAAAAAAAAAAAAAAAAAAAAAAA
>NW_007727956.1:109437-133734 GCF_000696425.1 Galeopterus variegatus
TCAGGCAGAGAAAAAGAAATTCCACATGTTCTCACTTATTTGTGGGAGCTAAAAATAAATAAATTAATTCACTCACATACATACACACACACACACACTCTCACACACACACACAAAAACAAACAACAACAACAACAACAAACCGGGGGGGGAGAGGAAGATATAACAACCACAATTATTATTATTATTATTTTTTTGATGTTCTTACAACAAGCAAATGGAGGGGACACACTTGGGTGGGAGGGGGGAGAGGGAGGAGGGAGGGAGGTTTCGGTGATGGGACATAATAATCAACTACATTGTATATTGACAAAATAAAAATAATATATAAAAAAAAAGATAACTCAAGGTTTTTTAAAATGTAAGATCAAGGCACAGACCCACCCAATTGCATCTTTGAGACGACGGCATCATTAAGGCTCTTCGCCAGGTGCATGCCAGCTATTTGATGAGGGAATAGCAGGTCAAAATGGCTGTGTTGGCCACACAGTGCCCAAAGGAACTGCCGTATTCTGTTGCTTGTTCGGAGCCATCAAAAAACAACTACTGGCAACTGACATATACCTGGGAAGAACATGGCTTCATGAAGTGCCTAACTGGCCCTCACTTCCTCTACCTGGGATTCCTTGTTTAAAGACCAGGAAGTCTGCAAACAGGAAGGCAGAGCACCTGGAGCATCCAGGCCATTCCCTTTTCTTAAGCCTGGCTCCCTTAGCAAATTACACTTCCTAAGTAAAAAAAAGATAACTCAAGGTTTTTTAAAATGTAAGATCAAGGCACAGACCTACCCAATTGCATCTTTGAGACGACGGCATCATTAAGGCTCTTCGCCAGGTGCATGCCAGCTATTTGATGAGGGAATAGCTGGTCAAAATGGCTGTGTTGGCCACACAGTGCCCAAAGGAACTGCCGTATTCTGTTGCTTGTTCTGAGCCATCGAAAAACAACTACTGGCAACTGACATATACCTGGGAAGAACATGGCTTCATGAAGTGCCTAATTGGCCCTCACTTCCTCTACCTGGGATGCCTTGTTTAAAGACCAGGAAGTCTGCAAACAGGAAGGCAGAGCACCGGGAGCATCCAGGCCATTCCCTTTTCTTAAGCCTGGCTCCCTTAGCAAATTACACTTCCTAAGGCATTCTGTGGCCTGTTAGTGCCTGGAGGAGTTAAGGAAATGAACAATTTCCTTCCTATTCCAAGTCAGATGAGGCTTTTCAAGGCCAGCTGAATGATTTCCTGTTCAACATTTCTTTAAACGTCCTAGAGATCACCATTGTATCATTTTTCCTGAATAAAGTAAGCTGTCAAAGGGGTCATCATGTGTACTTGCTTTGAAGGAAGATAACAGTTACTGATAAGCCAAAAAACTTCTCAACTTCCTAAGGCATTCTGTGGCCTGTTAGTGCCTGGAGGAGTTAAGGAAATGAACAATTTCCTTCCTATTCCAAGTCAGATGAGGCTTTTCAAGGCCAGCTGAATGATTTCCTGTTCAACATTTCTTTAAACGTCCTAGAGATCACCATTGTATCATTTTTCCTGAATAAAGTAAGCTGTCAAAGGGGTCATCATGTGTACTTGCTTTGAGGTGGCAGTTACGTTTATGCATTAATCTCGACAAAGACTGAAAGTAAGGTAAAAAAAAAAAAAGAGATGAAAAATCAGTCAGTAGTTTGTCTTACTTACTTCTGCCTGATCAATGAATATAATTGTACTGCTACATTGTAGTTCTGATCCCCCAACAAATAAAAGTAAACTTTTGAGGGTTAAAAAAAAGGCCTAGAAAGTTATTCCCACATATTTTTCACTGGAAGCAACCAGATGGGTTCAATCTGGCATTTAAATGATGTATCCTAAATCTAACAACACTCTCATCAGCTGGAGGCAAATTCAAAACGACACAGTTCAAATCTCAACAGAGGAGAATCCCATCCCCTTATTGTAGTACTAGAATGTCACTACTCTTATCTTCAGAAAAATGTGACTCCCCTGGAGTCCTACTAATTGTAGAAATCTATCTCTAACCACAACTCCCTCAGCATTGATTGGGTAGCAATTGATTCCTGACAGTCTTTGAAGCATGTTCACTTTACTCATCCTATTGATTCCTCAGCTGACATCCTTTGAAGAAAGTTCACTTTATTGTATTTATTTATAAGATTGTCTGTGTTTGATTAGCTTCACTGCCTAAACCTCGCCTCCCCCCATCTCTTAGTCTCAGTTTGGGGTCTGAATTTTGTTCACGTTGTCCTGCTTGGTGGAAGAGAGAAGAATACTTTGCTTACGGATTCTTGCTGCTGGTTTTCAGGAAAATCTGATAAAAACATATGCCTGGATCAAGACAAGCCATGATCAGCAGTGAAGAATCAGCTCTAAGGGTATGACTCCCACAGTGGGTTAGGAATTTGTGTTTTGCCTACCGAGAGGACATGTTCATCATTATATGCCTACCTTTAAATCAAATAGATCATAAATATACCATTCTGTTGTTGAGGAAAAAAACAATTAACATCTGAAAGTATTTCCGAGTGAAGCCATAGCTTCAACTGATTGATCAATCTGTTTATCTATCTATACATAACCATAATGTGATCCAGTCTCCATACTTACCACAGTGATTCTATGAAACTGATATCTGTATTTGTATCTTCTGCATGGTGTTTAGTTTGGTGGAACCACAATGTTAGTATATTCTTCTGTTCTATGAAGTTTTACTTATTTCTTGACAATTCAGTTTTTCATGTTTTAATCATAGTTTTTTCCTGAACATATTGTAGAGTGGTTGCTTTCCAACATACTGTATTTTTGGACAGAGTACTAACCAATCTTTTTCTTACATTTTGGGGTTACTAAAACTATCTAATATTCAATAGGGGTATCTTCTTATGCTAAAGACTTCAGTAATTTTCCTGTATCACTTAATGAGACAGGCTGCTGGTAATATTTTCATATTCCATATCAGGAAATAAATGATATTTTCTGCCTTACCACAGAAAGCTGCAATATTAGCTGGAGCAGAAGCAGGAGATAATAGTCTGGAGCACTGTTCCTGCTTTACTGCAGCAGTTCAGAAGTGACAGCCACAACTTCTAAACATTACCATTTAATTTAAGCAATGTGAATCTCTCTGGTGGGGGGAAGAGATGACTTGCTGACAGTATATCATTTTTTCATTATACTTTGCAAAGTAATTACAGGTTGCTACAGACATTTAGAAACTGTTCTATGTGGCTTAAAAGAAGAAGGGATTAAGACTATGCAAAATTATGCTTTTTAAATCCAAAATTAATAAAAACAGAAAAACTTAATATGACGCTTAGGACCTTTCCTAGGGTTCAGTACACTAAACATGTAAAGTGTATTAAAAGGTAGAAACCATATACCTTTCTTTACATTATTCTACAGCTGTCATTTATTTCATTTTGGTATAAAAGTAATTATTGTTCTGAGCATAATAGTATACATTTCCTTTATCCTGCACCAGCAATCCAATTACAATGTACTTCAATTCAGATTAATCAGGCCAAGATGGCAATTCCATTATACTAAGAGTAAAATTTAATAGTCTAATATATGTCTAAAGTTTCAATGGCTGAAAGTATGTGTTTAACTACTTTAGGGACTTAATAAAGATTAAAGTTAAACATCATTCATCCTAATCAGACCTTTAGTGGAAAACACTCATTACAAAATATGGTTGACCATGGTGTATGTAATACGTCTGTAGAAGCATTAAACTCCACTTACAGCTTTCATTTGAGAGGTATCTAATAATGGAAAAGATGTTTAATTATGGATGTAAGATGTTTTTATTTATTTTAACTTTGTTACTATTTAACATTAGTCAGAATGCAATATTAGAGTTAGGATTATGCTGTAGACTGAAGGAAAAAATATAGTGTACAAGGAGAGCAGAGATCATTTAGGTAAAATAATACATATTTGGTTTTAAACATATTTAACCCAAGAATACATATAAGAAGGAACCAGCTCCAATTATATGGCATCTTTCTGTGTCTAAATAGGGCCTTAGTGAATTAAGAAGTTAATGCCCCTCTAAAAAAACTGCTTACTTCCTCTTCAGAAACAAGAAGGCCTGTCACACTAGGTACTAGCAGGAAAGTGACAAAAATTTTAAGCCTTTATATATTCACTTAAAGGTTGCATTGTGATCTTTAGCCACTGTCTTTCCTCCAAAGTTCTGCAATGGTTAGTTGCTTTTTCTTAAAAAGAAGTAGAAAGAGTTGCTTTAGTAACTTTATAGTACAGAAATTATTTATGTTTTGTTTAATTGTTCCTTTAAGTAAAAAAATCTGTTACCTAATGCATGCACCATCTTTCTTTGAAATCAAGTGACCTAATACCATTTCTTTACAAATGATCTTTAGTTACTGCACAAATCCATATTTTGTATTTCCTATTGAATCTCTTGCTGTTTAGAGTAAGATTCAGGAACACAGAATCATGGCGCACCATGTCAGATTTAGATTCAAACATGATGAATCTGGGAAAATTCTAATGCATTTGAATATACAGGTTACAGTGTTAATTAATATCTCTAGTAAAATTTAAACTATGGGTTGGATTTGGAAACCATTTTATATCCTACATGCTATACTGTGAACTCCTAGAGTGGGAGTAACATGTTTTAAGTCCCAGTGAACAGCACAGAGCCGTGAATTAAATGAATCAATCTAGAAAATCTTCAACCTGAGAAATTGCTTTGGTTATAGATGAAATTTGTCAATGAAGTATATTTCCTTATTTGTAAAAATGATGTAGCAAATATGCCTAACAGTGTTTTCTAGAGGAATCAATATATACTAATAAATCTACTTTAGCCTCTCTTATTTGTTTCCTCTTCTGAAGCATTTGGCAAATCTGTGCCTAATGGTCTTAAAATTTTCATGGCCTTGATAAAACAGAGTAGGTATGGAACCATGACCAAGTGCAGCAAAGACCTGGGTCTCCCCCTGACACCAATCCCAGCAAGGAAGAGGAAAAGAAAGCTAATAAACTTCCCTTGCCCTCAGATATATTTTGCATACACTTTGGTTTTTGTGAGTGGCTATACTGCAAAGCCAAGAGATGAGGAGTGTGAAAAGGTGCCCAGACTTTCACACCAAATCCACGTAACATCATCAGATGCAGCCTGGGCCTTCTCACCTTTGGCCCCTTGACAAGAGAAAAGAGGAGGTCAGATTTTGGAGAAGAGGGTAAGCACTATGCCTTCCTTTTCTTACTTTAGGCAAAAGCAGGAAAAGTATTTAGAGATAAACCATAAGTTTTGACAAACACTTTGAAATGTGTTTAATCTCTAATTAGAGAGCCAAAAAAAGCCTCATTTCAACCTTGGTAAGATGATTACACTTAGTTCAGATCTCATAAAGGCTACCACCAGGGAGACACTGCTTTCTTTAAGACAATCAGCTTCAAAGGTAGAACAATTGTGCTTTTAAAACTTACGAGGGTTCTTCTGACACAGCAGCTCCTTCTTCTAGTTCTTGAGCTTGTTTGTACCACGGCAGCTTGGCCTCTACTGGAAGTTTCTCTGCGAATTAAGTGCATGCACATAAAAGACAAGAGGTTAAAACCAATCTGGGATTTCAGGGGAATTCCTGTTTCTCCTCGCCAGTTCTTAGTTTTGCACTATACTTAGAAATCACTATGTTGATAACCACAAATAATAAGTTTTTAGGTAAATTGCTGCCTCTGATGATGGTTATATCAAGCAAAATAGAATTGAATTTTAAAAATGTTTAATAATACTAGACTTGGGGTACATGTTTCCCCTTTATTATGTTGAATAGCAAAGAAAAGACCATTTATGATGAAAGTCAGAACCATAGAAGCACTAGTTCAATATGCATATAAAGAATCATCAAAGTATCTTTTCACTATTTTCTATTGAAAAGACAGAGTGATATTTACCTTTTAAAACAAACACAAAGTACAGTAAACTATATTGTGATATTTTCATAAACTCTAACTTGGTTTCTTCTTTTGCCTTTTTGCTAAGTGTGATCTATGCCACATTGTCAAAAACAAACTTTGGCACTCTGAAATTCACAAAACATTGCTTTAGATGTGTGACTCATTCGACACCACCCCAAGGCTCAATGACAATTGAAATATGCACAGCTTAGGGGTCCATGATCCATAATTTGATTTGTTTTACCTATTTATCTAGCTTTGGCCAAACAATTCTGAACAAGCTTTCTAACTATTTCCTGGGGGAAAAATTGCAGAATACAAAAAGAAAAAGGGAGGTTATAATTGCTCCTACAGAAGTAACTGCCAAGATTCCCATTCTGACATATTTATTAGGGTCATTTATAGGCATATTTGCCTTTATAGTATGAGCCAGTGAAGTTCTATCACCGTTTCATAACATGTAATTGCAAGATGAAAGAAATATGTCTATATATGCATTCACCATAGAATTATATGGTATTTTAATGACGTTCGAGAGCCAGGCTCACTCCCTAGTTGTGAAAATCCAGATTTCATTCTTGATAGTTAACCACAAACTGTTTTTCTGTCCATGAAGTGGTTTGGTAAAGATAGAGCTAATGAATAATTGACTATTTTATATTAGGAGCATCACTCCTTGTCCTTCATGTGCAGCAATTGTTTCTCTTTTTTTTTTTTTTTTTTTTTGAAGAAGGAATAGTCTTTATTCAGCACACACAACAATATGAGCCAAGCAGTCCACAGAGAAACTCAAACTCAACTGCTACTGGCAAAGTCCAAAGAAAAACTGAAACTGAGCAGCTGCCAGCATAGTAAACATGCTCTATTTTTAGACATGAGCTCTGTGGCCAGCTCTGCTTTACAAACTGAAGAACACAGAATAGCAACAAAACTAAAAAGATACATGGGTGCACATGCACACTAACTCCACCCACACACAGCTTGTTTACAAGAAATGTGCTGCACGACCCCCAACCAGACCTGAGCTGAGGGAGCCTGACTAAATTATCCTGTTTTCCCCCCAACCTGTCCAAAGAAAAACTGAAACTGAGCAGCTGCCAGCAGAGCAAACATGCTCTATTTTTAGACATGAGCTCTGTGGCCAGCTCTGCTTTACAAACTGAAGAACACAGAATAGCAACAAAACTAAAAAGATACATGGGTGCACATGCACACTAACTCCACCCACACACAGCTTGTTTACAAGAAATGTGCTGCACGACCCCCAACCAGACCTGAGCTGAGGGAGCCTGACTAAATTATCCTGTTTTCCCCACAACCTACTTTTCCTAGATCTGCTCGTCTGCTTTTTTTTTTTTTTTAACAACAAATACAAATTTTTAACGAATATTTGTTAAATAAACAAACAGGAATCTTAAACATTATCAGAATTCTGTTTCTTGTATGTTTCCAGTTAGGTAACCACAAGACATTTTTGTGAAAGACAGAAAGAAGGAAGCAGCCATTTTGCAGCTGACACATGACACTCCTGATCTGCTGACACCTAGCTGGCATGAAACAGCCTCTGGGACTACAATTGCTCTAACTCCACTGCATTGTCTTTCTGTTTTCCTGACTCCTGGGCCAGATATGGATGTTTATCAACTTGACAAAGGGCCCTTGTTTCGTGCAGCAATTGTTTATAGCCAGAAAACAAAGGGAGTGAGACACGTAAAGCTGGCAAAGCCAAAATGATTCACTAATATTTTAAACACAGCAACATGGTACCTATATGCTGTGGACTGACTAATCCGTGTCCCCCAAAGTCCATACATTAGGAGCTTAATTCCCACTGTAACTACAGAGGGTGGGAAATCCTATCATGGTAATTGAAAGGTTGGGCCTTAAAGAGGTGATTAGATTGTAGGACCAAGCCATAGTGAATGGATTAATAATGGTCAGGGGTGTGGCTCTGAGGGCTTTACAAGAAGAGCACATGAGAGATTAGTCTCTCTCTGCTCTGCCATTTCTGCCATGTGAGACTCCTGGGTCACTAATGCCACCAAGACAACCCTCACCAGACATGTTCCTTGGACTTTAGACTTCCTAGCCTTCAAAACTGCAAGCAATAAATTTTGTTTTCTTTATAAATTACCCAGTTCCAGGTACTAATGTTATAAACAACAAAAACAGACTAACACACTATATATACATCATTGTACAACTACCTCATCTATCACAATGAAATGTCTCAGTCAATGAAGCCCACTCTGACAGCATGAGCTAGCTGTGTCTTTCAATACTGAAGCATTCAGTACGGCACCAATAATGGGCTTGTACTACTTTACTGTGGATTTGAACTGAATTCTGTCAGATGTACCTGTGGCCACCTTCTCCCATATTTGAGGACATTAATGACAGTCAAGAGTTAAAGGTAACATTTACAAAGAACTTACTATATGTCAGGCACAAGGCTAAGCACCCTATTTACATTATATCTCATTTAATTCTCACATGATCTCTGAGGTAGATATTGTAATTATCCCCATTTTAAGATGAGAGATGCATTTGTTAAAATTAATCAGGATTTCTGTTATGTTTTGTTTTTTGCTTTCCTTTTATATCATTAACTTAGATTTCATAATGTCATTCATTCTCACCAAGGGCAACCTATAGTATAATAAAGAGCTACGTTGTAGCTCATTTTCTGGGAAATTTAATGGAACAAATTAAGAAAGAAAAGGGAATATTTAATGTTATAAATTGGAGGATAAAGAGTTCTTTTTTTTGAATGGTTTGTGACTTTGGATTTTTCTATCTCACTCACACAGACTAGTTACAATTCTAGCATGGAAATCAGATTAGTATTCATGCTAATCGGAGAGTCCTAAAATAATTACAATACATCTTTCTCACTACATAGAACTTTTCTAAAATTTCTTTTTAATAAATTATTAGCAATATCTATTATATTCTGATATGTTTTGAATTTTCATTTCAAATTATGGCCTGGAATTCAGTCTCATATTTATGTTTTAATTTTCCATATGAAAAACAAGTTTTCTGTTTCATTAGTTCAAAGTATGAGATGTCCCAGTGTATTTCAGACTTAGCAAAGTAGACACATTCTGACCCACTCCCTTATTTTTAATAGCAAGAAATGTGTATAGTAAATCATAACATATATTTCTATACTATCTAGTCGCCCTTTAAGCAGATATATGAGTATCTAATATTTTTTAGTAACAATCTTCAAACAATTTTATGACTAAGGAGATAATTGCATAGATTTCTACACGTAATCCTTAGTCAAAATTTGCAATCAAAACCATTTGAAAGATTTAAAAAAGAATCAAGACCATTTAGTAGAGTCTAAGTTATAATGAATTGTTACTAAGAATACTTGGGATACTTAAAAATATCCCCCAAGTTTAAAACCAGTATCTGAATACACATAACCATCAACAGACTGGTAGTAGAGCACTTGTCAAGTTACCTTTGGGTTTATAGCAGGGAGTGGGTATGATGCATTCCTCTTTGATGTGGGGCTTTGTTTTGGGGCTACAGCCCCCTGTGTGCATTCCTCGATGGTCGATGCAGAGGACCACACGGTACCTGAGGCCCTGGCCACACGTCACCGTGCACTGGAAAGAGATCGCAAGAGAGAGGAGACTCATAGGCAAAGCCTTGTTTACTTTTCTTCACTTCCCACCTGATACTTTTTATATACAGACTCCTTTTTATATGAGGACTGCTGGTGGGTTTATACCTGTTCTTACCAGTCATGAGATCTTTATCCTGTTTGGCTACTTGAGGTGAAGCTGGCTGAAAATTAAATCACTTTCAATTTCTTAGCTTTGGATTAATCAGTCAACAATCCTTAAGCACCCACTGTGTGCAAAGTCTCAAGTCAAGCACCAAAAAGGAGAAAAGAAACTGTAGAGTATGTTCAATTTTGATTACCCAAACTGCATTTTTATGTGGTTACTTTGCTAATGACTGCTATGTCCAAAAATATGGGAAATGCTAGCTCCCAAATGGATAATAAAACATTTTAAACTGCTAGTTAATTTATATTACAGCATGGATAATCTAATTGATTATATCGAAATGGAAAAAAAAAATGTTTAAAGGAACTGATTGAATGGCCCAATGTGGATAGCACCTCCAGTGGTTCTTAATGTCTGACAGTGTGTCTAGATATAAAAAAAAGTCACAGCTCTGGTCTGCTGGCACAAAGCCACATCTCAGAGAAGAGTCTTTTGTCATTTCTATGGCTGAGGGCACAATGTTTATTTCATCCTCTTTCTATCTCCTTTGCCATTTCTCTTTTCGTATTAGTAGCCAGGAAACCTGGAATGACATTTTATGTTTGATTACAGCAGGTTTCCTAATGTCCATAATACTTTGGTTTTAATTCTCCTGCTTTATTGTACTATTTTAATTTCATCCTTTTTGCCCCCCAATGAATAATATACACAGTTTAAATTTTAATCCACTCAGACCCTCCTTGGATATAGACAGAGTATAGTCAATAAAAATTGAAATCAAACTTCTGGTCTACTGAGCTCTATCATCGAAGCAGCTTTTACAGATTCAGGGTAAGTCATTCAGTCTCAATTGCTCTTGAAAGACATTTTCTGCCCCGTGCCATTTGAGGGAACTTTATCTGGGCAGCAATAGAGGCTTCTTGAAGTAACTTGAAGAAAGACATTAAAAGAAGTCATTTACTTTAGGTCATGCTGGATTTGGGGCATTCCTAGGAGCTAAGCTGGTAAGCTTCTAGACACCTCCAGAGGAGAAGTGTGGAGCTGCACAGGGTACCCGGTGGGGCCATGATGATGAGAGGGAAGAGTGGACTTACTCTCCTAATGAACAAAGAAAGAAGGCACAGTTACCGGAGACCACTCCTGTGCCAGCCATTTAGGGCAGTCAAAAATGTTGCAGGGCTGCACGATGGGCATCTTAGGGGTGTACATGCATTTCCACTCTTCCACTGAAGTGACATGCCCCTGGATGTCCTCCTCCACACAGGAAACTGCCCGGCTCTGGATGCCCCCCCCACACGAGGAGGAGCACGCGGTCCACGGGGTGGCCTCCCACCTACAGAAGCAAGGGGAGTCATCAGGGCAGACATGCACATTGCCAGATCTCCTCAGTGACCTGTCAGACCCACCCCATTCCCAGGGCCTATGGGAAAACCAGGTTCTGAGAGAACCAAAGCCATCTATTGCCTGAAATCTGACAAGTAAGAGGGAAGGATTCAGCGTTGGCAAAAGTGCTCTGTAAACCATGAAGCTCTACACACGTGTGAGAGATTAGTTTTGAGAGCTGTCCACAAGGACATCTGTGCTGTCTGTAACCTACTCAACAGGTGGAAGTTCGATCCTCAGTCCTTCTTCCTGTAGTTTCTATATCTATACCTATATCTATATCTATACCTATATCTATACCTATACCTATATCTATACCTATATCTGTATCTATACCTATATCTATATCTATATCTATACCTATACCTATATCACAGGTGGAAGTTCGATCCTCAGTCCTTCTTCCCGTAGTTTCTATATCTATACCTATATCTATATCTATACCTATACCTATACCTATACCTATATCTGTATCTATACCTATATCTATATCTATATCTATACCTATACCTATATCTATACCTATATCTGTATCTATACCTATATCTATATCTATATCTATACCTATACCTATATCTATACCTATACCTATATCTATATCTATACCTATACCTACATCTATACCTATATCTATATCTATACCTACATCTATATCTATACCTATATCTATATCTATACCTACATCTATATCTATACCTATACCTATATCTATATCTATACCTACATCTATATCTATACCTATACCTATATCTATACCTATACTTATATCTATATCTATACCTATACCTATATCTATACCTATATCTATACCTCTATCTATACCTATACCTATACCTATATCTATACCTATACCTATATCTATATCTATACCTATATCTATATCTATACCTACATCTGTATCTATACCTACATCTATATCTATACCTATACCTATACCTATATCTATACCTATACCTATATCTATATCTATACCTATATCTATATCTATACCTACATCTGTATCTATACCTACATCTATATCTATACCTATACCTATACCTATATCTATACCTATACCTATACCTAAACCTCTATCTATATCTATACCTATACCTACATCTATATCTATACCTATACCTATATCTATATCTATACCTATACCTATATCTATATCTATACCTATATCTATATCTATATGTATATCTATATCTATCTATCTACAAAATGTCACTGAGTTGATCCACTTGAATAGTGAAATTTTAAAATGTTGCACAGGCATACTACAGAGACATTAATTATTCTATAAGTAGGATTTCATGTACATTGTGAGCTTGATTTCTTTCCTGCATGAGCCTGGATAACGTGTGTTTCCCAGTTATGGAGGGCTTTCTTCCACATTTTCTCTGCAGTGTTTAAGTTTAGGCAACAACTTTTATTGCCACTGCCAACAGCCAAAACATGCTGCCAAATACAATATTTTCTTATGCATATTTCCCCAAGAGACACATAAGAAAATGTCATTATGGGGAAACTGAGGCTTTCTGTTTAGCCCTTAGGAGACTTTCTGATCTCTTTCAAAAGATCAAGTAGCTCTGTAGAGAGTTTCTCTTCCAAAAGAGTTAGACCAATTCTCATTTGTCTCCATGTAAATCTCTGGGGGCTTCCTTCTGGAGGTGGATAACAGGCCTGATTCAGATGGAAATTGGGCTGAATGTATAAGTACATAGTCACATTGGATCTGACAGTGAAGTAGGAATATGTTTTTGAATGTCTATTTAATCTCTTAGAATATTAAGATGCCATAAAAGAGCATATTTTCTAATTTGTACTCTAAAATCCCTAAACTTGACCCTTCTAAAGGGAGAGTGATTAATTTCTGTCTCAACACTTGGACCTGACCATAGTGTAATTTCACAAATGGTAATAAGTATCCTTTTTCATGTCACTGATCACAGAAAGACAAACGAGGCTAATATTATTTTAAGAATTTATAGTATGGGGGCCGGCCTGGTGGCGCACTGCTACAGTGCGCCGCTTGGGAGTGCGGCAGCGCTCCCGCCGAGGGTTCGGATCCCACATACAGACCGGCCGCTCACTGGCTGAGCGAGGTGCGGGCACAACACCGAGGGTTGCGATCCCTTGCCGGTCCCGGTCCGGTACGGGCGCGACACTGAGGGTTGCGATCCGTTGCCGGTCACGAAAAAAGACAAAAAGGAAAAAAAAAAAAGAATTTATAGTATGATTCCAGGATATAACTACAGTTCTATGTGTTAAAAATTATCACATGAATCCTTGTATAATAATAGGATTATGTGGAATTTTATGGCAAAACATGTCTGGGCGCTTTAAAGAAAGTATTACAAAAGCTGAGAGAAGGCATCAGTCAGAAGATTTTAAAACAGTGTCCAGGTAAGTGCTTGGAAAACAAAAAAGACATATCCAAGAATCTTGTCCTGGAAGAACATTAGATGAATTCATATATCATATATTTTAACTCCTTTGGCTTTTAATTTTTTTTAACACATAATGTGTTTATTTTAAGAAATTCTCAGAGTTAAGAAGGATGTAGAAGAGTGATGTATATTAATTATGAATCATAAACACATAATGTGTTTAAGAAATTCTCAGAGTTAAGAAGGATGTAGAAGAGTGATGTATATTAATTATGAATCATAAGAATTGTATACATCTTGTATTATGTTTGGATATGTGTTACAGTCAAAGACCGAAAGCAGAAAGGAACAATCTAAAAATTCATTGTGTTTTGTATCTATACTTGTGGTCTTAAACCCAGTTAAATAATTTAAATAAGTAAAGCCTTTGACTTTTCTGATCAGTGGGTAGATGCCATTTGAGAACACTTTTGAGCCTTAACTCTTCCTATAAAATGAAAACACATTATTAGCATCCACTTACTAAGACTTTACCAGTAAAGCGGAATATCTAACTTTAGAGCTAGTTCAGTAACAGAAGTGCAAGGAGTAAGTAATACAGTCTGTTTATTGGCTAACTGTCCTTTCCCACTGTGATGCTTGGACATACTAAATGTGTACACAGGACATGGTGCAGCAAACATCAAGAAGGATAGTTTCAACATACCACTGGGCTTTAGACATTTTGGGGATATCCTAATCTATAAGAAATAAAGTTTAACTTAAGATAGGCACTAGTATGCCAGAGAAATATGAACACAAGAGACCATAGATATGACAGAAATCTAGGGCTGCCATCAAAGGAAAACATAAACTTGAGGTTGCTCACGCCTGACACCTAACTTTGCCTGTGACTTTCACACAACAGATACACGTGTCCCATGAATACTGATTTTACAGATACAGAAATTGAAATCAAATAAAATCTTGGTTCAGTTAAGTTAATCTTTTGATATTTTTATTAGATCTTTTTCAAGAAGAGCTCTGGATCAAACTAGCAAAATAATACATCAGGAGCATTCTAAAGTCATTTATCGTCTTTATCAATACAGTCATAGGGAAAGTGGAAGAGAGCTGACTAATGAATGAGGTAGCCACTTGGTGAAAAAACTTAACAACTGTATCTAGTACAAATCAAATCCCCCTCTCTCCATGCTACCAGTAGAATGATAAAAAGTGAGTTCCCTACCAGTCACTGGAAGTATTTAAGCAGACAGTAGACAACAACTTGCACTGGTGTGTACATATTATAAAAATATCGATATATGTGTATGTACACATGTAAATTAAAAATATATGAATGCAAATCTGTGTGAATATATATGTTTACATATCTGTAATGTGTGGGTATGGCTGTTGTGGAAGGAATGGGGAGAATAAAGCATCCCTGTGGAGTTGGACTAGATGACCTCAAGGAACCTGTACTTGGATTCTAATTCATTAGGATTTTTGAGATTTTCAACCAAATCTTGCTTTATTTTACAGTTCAGAATAAGATGATTTTCTGGGCTTGGTTTAGTTTGGGACTGGGCAAAGTACTATGGATTATTCTAACTATTTATAATCTGATTTAAACCTTTAGTGCTAAATAGCAGCTGACTCCCTGAGGGCCAAATAAGCAAAGAAAATAGAGCCAAGGTCTATTTCAAACCCAATTCTAATTTCTGCTATCTGTGGAGGTATTTCCAATGTGGCAGGCAACATTCTCAGTAGCTAGTATATTTTTCAGCTTCTCCAGTTTTCTTATGAATATATTATAAAGAGAACAAGTTCTTTTAAAAGTTCCTGAATTACTTTCATTATTTTTCCTAGTTTTAAAAAATGTTATACTTTAAAAAAGCAACATAGCACATCAAATTTTATGTTTTAGAAAAATAAGTCCCCCCAAATGTTCTGAATAATAAAGATATGAAAAAAATGCCTTTCGTATTTAATTATAATTTTTTGAAATAAAGAGAACATTTAAAGCCCCTGTGCAGAATAATACCACATCTGGAATTCCACATCCGTGGTATTGCAATAATACTTTAGGCAGTGTTTGTTTAACAGTTAGCAACAGTGCTTTAATGACTGGGGTCCGATTGCAGAGGAAACATAGAAAAGGACAAAGAGAGTTAAAGAAAGACATAATATAAACCCATACACTGTATCTAATGAGAGTGAATAACTGTGTCCACTCCTGTGTAACATGATCCTATCTTAAAATGGTTTTTGAATGACAAGCTTACAGTCTGAATAGGGCAGTATTATTTAAAAGCAGAAATCAGGATGGATTGCAAAATATACCATCTACCATCTTATTTTTACAGAAGAACACAGAATCTCTATATATGTATATATATATATATTTTAAAAAGCAGCAGAAAACTGATTTGCTAATTCTAACATCAGGGTGATTGATTTACGTACCGAGGAAGGGGATGGTAGAGGTCATAAGGCATGATCTGCTTGTATCCGTCACTGTTAGGAACAATAATGCCAACCCTCTGAGTAGAAGGTACACACAATAAAATAAACACTAAATGATTACATTATACAAAGTTTTTATACAAATGCAAAACAACATTAATAAATCGTCTCTGAAAAACAACACTGAAACAGTTTAATACTTTATGCTAGCATATGCTTTAGGATGGGTCAAGTTCTTTGAAAGTGCACCATTTACTATAATTAGTTCTCTGATCCAAGCAGGAAATACCACTGGAAAAGGTGGTGGCAAGAACACTTGGCACCTCATCATTAACTATGACACAATAAGCTTGTAAATGTTCTTTAATCCCCCAAATTATATATCCTATGAGGTCATTATTATTATCATTATTATTAATGTTACTTCCAGATGCTCACCAAGCAATTACAGCTATTGTCTCACTTCTGATGAAAGAGAGAGTTATTTAAGCAGGAGAATATGTACCTTAGAATTGGCAATACTATATAACGTGCATTAGCAAATAGGTTTCTTCTCT
The DNA here is from genome assembly GCF_000696425.1 of Galeopterus variegatus. Lineage (NCBI taxonomy): Eukaryota > Metazoa > Chordata > Mammalia > Dermoptera > Cynocephalidae > Galeopterus > Galeopterus variegatus. The sequence goes on from NW_007727956.1 coordinate 125,880, forward strand.
TGGCATCGTGCAAGATTTTTATTAATACCTGGAAAGCAGCCATGTGGGTATTTTATAAGGAGAGGGGGAACTACTAAACATAGTAGGCAACTATTAGCAAAAACAAGTTCCCTACCAAAATAAAAGTAGGCAGTGAAGATAACATACTAAATATGAAAGATTTTTTTGTGGTCTATAAAATGTTATATAGTATTAACTATTATTATGGTGGTGGTTGTGATTGTTGTGACTGTTGTTAGTGTATCTAGCACCTGAAAAACGTGTGAGGTTTAGAGACAGAGGAGAAGTTAAGGAAACTGTAAGAAATGACATTATAAGTTGTGTGGAAGTCCCCAAAGCCTTTAGGACACCAATAAACTATGCCAATGTACTTCACCGATTTCAACTAATGCCTCCGATTGGTAAGACTGGGTCCTTGCTGAAGCCCAGTCCTCTGGCTTGTGGAGGATTTATGGCTTACGGGTTCTGGATGAGAGGGCTAGTGCAACACAGCCTCCAACAAGAGTGGGAGATGGAGAGAGCTCAACACACACAGGCAGAGCCTGGCAGGGCATAAGCAGAAGATGCTTATTTTGCAACTAACAAATGAGAAGCCCCTCTTTTGAGTACTGAAGGAACCTATGTATTCCATCTGTACCCTTGAGATAGATGGGTGGATGAGTATATAGATATTTACAGATCTATATAATATCTATATATTCAACATAAATATGTTTATATTTAAATAGATAAACTAAGACTTTCGTTTTGACCTCCTCTGATATAGAATGATAAAGTATTTTTTTTTTAATGGCTAACAAACCCAAGAGTTTGGGTAAAAAGAGTTAACTGGTTATAATGTGGATCAGAAAGATAAAAGTGGGGATTTTGAAAGGTAAGGAGGAAAGAGGGAGGGATAAAGAGGCCTGTATACTTTCTGAAGAAATTACTAAAAGGTAAGGAGATGCATGAGAGAAATTATATTTGTTTTTAAAGAAAATGGCAAACAAAGATATGAAGATAGATACCTATTCCCAGAAGGGAAAATCATTGGTGTACTAATTAATTAGTTTGTTTTGCATGACTAAATTTTCTATACAGTCAGCCCCTCCCATATCTGCTGTTCTGCTTCTACAGATTCAACGAACTGGGGATCAAAACTACTTGAAAAAAAAAAAAAAACAATAATAAAATACCAATACAACAATATAAAATAATACAAATGAAAAACAATATAGTATAACAACAATTTACATAGCATTTACACTGTATTAGGTATTATAAGTAACCTAGAAATGATTTAAAGTATATGGGAAGATGTGACTAACTTATATGCAAATACTACACAATTTTATATCAGGAATTTGAGCATCCCAGGATTTTGGTATCCGTGAGGGGTCCTGGACAACCTGTGTGTTGTCCTTAAATAACAATGTCCATGAAACTGGATGCTGCCTTTTGGGCACACTCAAAATGGGCTCATTAACATAAGAATGAAGTTACATTAAACTTTTCTCCCTGTTTTTTGAGTTAAATTGCCTATTTTTCTACCTTCTGACAGTCAAGAAATCGAATGAAAGCCTAATCCTGCCTTTTATTAGGATCATGTGATCTCTTTCCAATAATTTTTACATCTAGTAATTAAGGAAATTTTCTTCCTAAAAGGACTATATTTTAAAGAATGCCAACCTTCCAGAGTCCGTCTAATAACTTTGGAACTACATTGTTACCTAATAATAGTAAATCAAGGAATAAATCAAATTGACTTTGAAGTTATATTTTACCTGACCCTTTATTCATGCCCACATCAATTTCTAAGTGCAGAAATGCATACCATTGTCTTCTCTCCCGAAAACATTTATGGCTATAATTTGTCATCTTCAATATTAGAATGGACTGTTGCAGATCTCTGTCAATTGATTTATCAGCTGATGATATTTAAAATGGACACAATAATGTTGAAGGAGACAAGGTGACGTGAAGAAAGGGAATAAAAAGGGGAGTGTACAGAATTTAAGATGTTGGGCTTTGCTTTGGACTGATTTAGAAATTATGTTTTTGTTTGAACAAGGAGCTTTAAACCTGGATTCAGCAAAACTACAGCTATATTTGTCTTTCTATGGCTTGGGTCATGGTGAAGACTCATAAAATGACTCTTTGGCACCTGTGAAAACAGAAAGATATCAAAACAATGGTTCTCTGTCCAGTCCTGTTAATGCATATTCGTGTGCACGGCTCTGCGCTCTCAGGGGCTCCCTGCCACAGCCAGACTTTCACCACACAAACTTAACTTCCCATCGCTTACCTATAAGACACTTTGCTTTTTTCTTAGGCAAAGTGTACATTAGGAGGAATAATGAAACGGTATGTAATTTAGGTATTAAAAAGTTCCCATATTTAGGTCTCGCTTTGGGTGTGTATGGATGTATTTATGCATTCAGACATGTGTCTGAAAATGTGCGGAATGGCGAGGGAGGCAAAAATGACTTTTAAAAATGATCACAAAGCAGAGCTATAAAAAACAGTTGGCTTGAGGGTAGAACTAATCATTCTCCGTTGCCTTAACCATCCTGACCACTCTCGCGCTTCTTGTGCTGGGCGGTGACATGACTCCCATCTAAAACCCCTGTCATCAAGGGTGGTGGTGGTGAGAAGTGAGGGTGAGGAAGTGAGAGTTCTGGAGTGCTGTGGTGTAAGCAGAAGAGACACCCCACTTCCTCCTCTTACAGTTCCCGGCTTACTGAACCATCCAGTGCTTGGAGCATGCTTCAATGTTATGACAGGTTCATATAATGAAATGTTATGCAGCATATAAACATAAAGCTTTTTGAAGCATTTTAATGACCTTGAAAAATGCTCAAATGTAATATCAACTGAAAAAAATTAAATACAAAATAGAATGTACAATATGATTCACAACAGTAAGAAAATTTGTGTGTTCATATATCATCTATACAATCATTTTCATAAAGTATGTATATATGTGTCTGTATGTACACACATACACATATATACACACGTGTACACATGTATATATATGTACGCACACATACATATTAGAAAAAACACCTTACAAGAGTGGTTAGTTACTAGTATTTGGATTATGGATGTATTTTGCTTTCTTTTTATGTTTTTCAAGTTTTCTATAATGTATTACCTTTTACAGTTACTGCAGTTAGAATATTCAAATGCAACAACGTTCATATCTACGACAGTATAAAACAGAAACATTTGGAACTATGATATAAATGGATGAAATGAGGCCATCACCTCAAATTCCACATGTCACTTAAAGGTTATTGAGTCTTTGTATAGAAATGATCTAAGATGCTACTTTAGAAAAGTATCCCTGACTTTAAAAATCAAGCCAAAATTAGGGTCACATTATTCAGTGTGGCACTTACACATTGTGATAACTCTCTCTCTCCAAGAAAAATCCTAATGTAACTAACTCCATGGGCACCTAATTAAAAATTTTTAAAAATTAATTTATTTTTTATTAGGGAATTTATCTTTTAATTGAAACATATTGATTGTACATATTTATGGGGTACAGAGTTATATTCCCATACATGTATGGGCACCTAATTTATGGGGGTCCTTTTTATAATGGAAGTGAACCATAAAGAGACCCTTTCGTGGTCTCCATGGTCTCTCTTACTAAATCTCTCATGACCTCTTGCCACTTCTGAGCTGCTGATCCTCATTTCTGACTTCCTAACAGCTGGATATGCTCTAGGCCTTTCAAGCTCAGTGCATCCCAGACAATCCAATATCTTCCCTTACAAATGTCGTCTTCTCCTGTGATCTCTCTTACTGTCCAGGGAACTGTCATGCTCCCATCTACCCTACGTACTGTAGGACATCTTTGCTTCTCTTTCCCATGTTCCCTACAGGCACTCAGTTCTTCCAGTCACCTCAGCACCAGCAACACTGGCCAAATACATCTCCTCCCAACACAAGTTTGGGCCCTTTTGCACCAGTCTCCTAACAAATCTCTCTGCAGGCAGGTGTTGATTTCTCCAATCCAGCCTTCTCATTGCTCTCATAGCAATTGATATTTTACTTTGCAACTCAAAAGACTTAAGTGGCTCTATGAAGCCCAGTGAAATTTCTTAGGCAAATGCTACCTCTTTTAAAGTCTTGCCTAATTTTCTCTTATCTAGCCAGAAATTCTCTCTCCTTCTTCGCTTAAGTGGCTCTATGAAGCCCAGTGAAATTTCTTAGGCAAATGATACCTCTTTTAAAGTCTTGCCTAATTTTCTCTTATCTAGCCAGAAATTCTCTCTCCTTCTTCCAAACACTCCTAACACTAACTCCTCTCATCACTTTTAACTATGTACTAACTTCTAACTATGCACAAGCTGTTCTTTAGTTTAACACAATAGGGCAGAATCTATATTAGTTATTTACTGTATCTCTTAGGCCAGTGCCCTGCACAGGTGATCAGTATGTATTCATTGAATGAAATCATCTCATTAGTGTAGAGACACAAGCAAGAAAGCCAACTAATACCCAGAATTAAAACAAACCAGAAAACAAAAACAAGGTTAAAAAGAGAAAAGAAGAGAAGAGAAATTCCCAAACTGCCACTTTTTTTAGTTGCACTACTTGTGTTTTGCTAGCTCTGCTGTTGTTGAGAGAGGACAGTCTGCTTTGGTGAGTGGTTTGGCAGTTTAGGAAGGCTGCTCAGGCAAGCAGGGGTGATTGGTTGATGTGAGACAGAGAAAAGAGAGATGAACAACGACAGTGCTTCTAGCCTGCTTGGCTTAACTTGTTTCTTTCTATTAGGTATCTCCCAGAAATAACTACAAAAGCTTTTCAAAAATCTTCTCTTTCCTTTCTGTCTCATGTGTCTTTCAGATATCATGCTGCTTTGTAACCGTGCAATTCAACTCGCCCTGGTCAGTGTTGGGGCCCAGACTCTAGTTGATTCTTCTTTGCCTTTGCCATGGCACCAGCACAGAACCTGGCACAGGATAGGCACTAAATTTTAAAAAATGAATGAAATTGTGGGTGGTAGGAGTTCTGGCACAGATGATGGTGCTCCATCTTCTCTAGACAACTCCAGGGAAATAGAAACCAACCTCTTCCTAAGCAACAGCTTAGAATGTGATTGGAGAGACGTAATAAAAAGTTTTAAGAGATATGAGTAGCAGAGCACAAAGGATCACAGCACAATGAGGAAAAGGACCACCTGAGAAGTAAGGAGATGAAAGGTCAGTATTCCTCTCTGCTACCTGCTCTCTATGTAATCCTGAGTACCTTAAATCTGGACTTCTGCCAAATCTAAGTATTAGACGAGATCAGAAGTTTTAGGATGAAATAAGAATGCGTGCCTGGAAACCCATGCCATCAGACTATATCGTACCTGCCCTTTCCTAGTGGCTGCTGAGGGCAGAACTCAGAGCTCTGTGGGCCACAGCTTGAAAACCACTGGACAAAGATAATTATTTCAAAATCCTTCTCCTCTAACACTTGGTGACTTCATGAAACATGGCAGGTTTCCCTAAAATTTACAGAAATAAGCTGGGATCCAATAAATGAGAAAATTCTCTGTAAATTGGTCCAAATTTTTTAAAAACCATGGTAACTGTTGAGTAACATTCATTTACCTGGGCTGCACTGGAACCAGACCAAAAGGAGCCTGCATCATCATCCAGTGAATGTTTTAGACATAAATTCGTTTTCTGCTATAAAGTGAACTGCTGGATAGTTTTAATATTTTGGGTCAAATGACAAAAAATTTTCTCACATATACATTTCTGGAGTTAACCGTTCTTGATATCAATGAATGCAATTTCTGAACTGCTCTTAAATAAGTGGGACTAATATTTCCTTGGGCTTTGTTTACCTCTTCCTGTACTGAATGGTTTGGCTATTGTTTGATTTGAGTAAACATCAGTATATATGCTCAGAAGAAAGAGGCTTGCTTAACCCAGCGTGTGGTCAATCCCAACACCCACACTTTGCACTGATACAGTTGCAGTTCTGTGCTGACTGGGGGTGGGCGTGGGGTCCCTATGTTGGCTTGTGAACTAGACCTCACAGGCTGCTGAAGGCATCATGCAGAACAGGGGTGACTGTGGGATATGGTGGCACCAGAGATCAGGTTACCTGGTTTATGTAGTATAGGAGATGCTCTGGAACTGGAAGCACTTAGATCCACATTCCAGCCTGCTTTTGCCCATCCTAACTTGGGGCAGGTCACTTACCCGCCCTGAGCTTCAGTTTTCTCGTTCTGTAAAATATAGATGACAATCTCTGGCCTGCTAACCTCCTAGGGATTGTAAAACTAAAATGAGATAATGAATGTGAAAGCACCTTATAAGCTTCAATTAGAAGTGACATTGGGCAAGTCATTTTATTGGTTTGGGTATCAATTTAATAATGATAGCTGACATTTGCTGAGTGCTCGGCACCTTGCTAAGAGCTTTACTTGCATTATTTCATTTAACCCTCCCAGTTATTGTCTGACAGGAATATTCTATTCATTTTACAGATGGCAAAACAGGGCTAGAGAAGCTAAGAAAAGAAGTCACTTAGCTAGTAGAGTCACACGGCTTTAAACTGATAAATTGAAATTTAAAACGAGGATGAAGACAATACCTATTCTGTTAACTCACAGGCTAATTAAAAGAATTACAAAAATAATTACACTTTAAAAAACTTAATAATGTAATATAAGAAGTGATCTTACTATTAGTGATTTTACTGTTAGTGATGAGCGGGCTTGGTAGAAGAAGTGAATTGCTCTGATAACTGAGTTATCATTGACTGAAACTGGAAGCTTGGGAAAGGTATGATCATGCATCCTAAAAAACACTGAACTCTGCTTTTATTTTTCTCATTATAAATAATGCAGAAAAGTGGAAATAAGATTTTCTGGTGGTTTTTCTTATTGCTTACTCATTAGCTGCTCAAAACAGTATATTTAAATGAGGTTGATCAAAAGAAGGTCATTACTGTTCTAAATCTTTTATGTAACGTAATAAAACTGAAAGACCTCCATGACTAAGAAAACATTTCATTATACCTTAATTACTAAATAAGTCAACCATTTTCTAGTCCTTAATATGAGTTTTCCTTTTTGGAGACATACTTGGCATAAATCCCTTGTGAATTAAATGGCAATGTCTCACAGCTGGTTAAGTGAGAGTCATACACTAGTGAATGACGATTTCAAGAGTTGCTAATTCTCTTAATTTCTCATGATCACTATATTTTTAAAATCTGATAAGTGTGATTTACTTTCAAGGTGATATTTTCCTAGGAATTATGTTTCCTGTTGTTAAAGCAACATACAGAGCACCACCTTTTTAGACCTATATAGAATTCTAGAGTTCTATCTTTTCCTTTCATAGAGGAGCAAACTGATTTCTGGAGATTTTAGGAGTTTCTCAGAGGCAACACCAACATTATCACAACCACGATCTTAGCCATAATAGCTGATAGCTGCATCAACAAACACTTACTGAGTGCTTATCATGTGTTAGGCACTCTGCTAAGCTCCTTAAATGTATTAAGCCATTTATTCTTCATGACAACTTTATGAGGTAAGTACTGTTAAGTACTCACTTCCCAGGATGAAAAAACTGAGGCTTAGTGAGAATAAGTAATTTGCCAAAGGCTACTCAACTAGTAAGTGGCAGAGCCAGGATCTCAAGCCAGGCAATTTTACTGTAAAGCTCCCACTCCCAACCACCAGGCTATATTGCCATTGACTAGCAGGTCACCAAGTTAGCATAAGAATCCAGGTTTTCACATGCCTACTATACACATGCTGCCTCTCTCAATGCAGAGTACTTTTTTACATTTGTAATAAGATTCAATTCTGAGATTTTTTTTTTTTGATAATTTGGTCCCTGGCCAGGGA
>NW_007727956.1:134149-136702 GCF_000696425.1 Galeopterus variegatus
TCTCTGATCTTCTCACAAAGTGTCTTGTGCAATTTCCCTTAAACAGCCATAATGGTCCTACCGGTCTCACAGACTAAGATATGTAAGGCCAAAAGTTGCATATTTTACACCTAAACCTGCTCTGGAAACACAAGGCGCTTATCAGCTGAATTAAAACCATTCCTTTTAATTGTTGTTGAACCATAGGCACACACTTTGAGCCTTTCTGGCCACATGATGAATTTGACCCTTCACCCAAGAGATAAAAATGGCACAGACCACTGCACAAATTCTAAAAAAAATTTTCCCTGGTGTAAGACAGAAGCTATGATTATATAGCATGGTGGGCGCATGAGAGGATTTTACATTTGATTAGACCCCAGATGTCTTATTTACTTTGGAAAGGGCTCGTACCATAGAGTTAAATGTATTAAGCAGAAAACAAATTAAATACGCAATTGATCCCTGACATGTAGGAGAAGTATGCCTCTGCACTTCTGGGAATGCCCACGTTGGCACTCCTACGAGAACATACAGTATACTGCAAATAGAGCACATGATAGGCATAGTGATGTCATAGCTCTGAGGTGCCAATGAAAAACACTATTAATTTTAGCTAAAAGTCATTAAATCTTTATATTTCACTTTCTCTTCACTTCCCTTATAAGCATGAAGATTTGGCTCCCTTTTTGAGACCACTTTTGGCTAGGAAACAAAGTATTTTATCACTTCATAAAAATGACTGCATAAATGACACCAGCAGAGAGCAACAAAGCCCTCTTGGGATGAAACTGCTGGGCAGCCAGCTAGGCTCAGTTGTTGGTCTTTTAGTGCAAGTGACTTAAATTCCTGCCATAGCAAAATGTCCAGTTACCACTTGTCATGGACATTCATGTTTGCTTTTAGAAGAATGGAAACCAAGAATGTTAAATCATTTAATCCCAAGTGTCTCCTGTATGGGTATGATCTCACCTATGTTATGAGCTATAGACAAGACTGGAAAGAAATGCCACAAAAGCATTAATGGTGGTTATCTGTGGGCGCTCGAGATTATTAGTGAGTTTTGTTTTTATTATAGCCTTTTATCGACATTTCTGAATTAGCATTCAGAATCAGAAAAAAAGCCATTCCATAAAAACATAAAAATTATTTTGAAAAGAACAGGCTAGACGTCAATAATCTCTTTAGCCTCAGAATAGCTAGATGAACTAATCGACGGTCATGGAAGGAAGCGGATGTCATTAGTGAGTGTAAGAAAGGGAAACAGTGAGAGAAAAAGAGGAGGAAAAAATGAGAAGGGAAAGCAAAGAAAGAAGGAGGTGGGAACAAAAGGAAGAGAAAATGAGAAACAAAAAATGGACAGATGGTCAAGAGTGAGATATTCCTGAGATCCTCCAGACCACAGTCTCCAGTGCCCATCCGAGATCTCCATTAATTCAAGACAATTCCTAGAAATCGTGTATCTTCAAAAAGTTTGTGGAAGGATTCATATTATTGTTTTAATTCTATTTTCCCACAAATTTTTGAAGTACCCTTGTATTTAGGAAGCTGTTGTGAACCTCCTAAAACCAAAAAAATGACTGATACTTAACAATCATTGAGTTTAAAGCTGGAAAAGACCATGGACACAATAATAAGCCGTGATTTAGAAACATCTTGGTCTTGAAAGGCTTTCTATGGTGTATAAAACCACGGTAAATAAACACGGCATCAATGATATTTACTATTAAAATTTTAGTTGATTAGTTCAAATGTATAACTTTTATTTATAAAGCAAAATAATGGAAACACAAGAAGTCCGTATCAGGGATTATGGCTACTGGTGGTCACTTCCAGTTGACTTCTGCTGTGTTTTGGTTTTAGATAGGTAATGGTAATAGTTGTTGCAGCTCACATTGCAATCTTCGGATACTTAGTTTTTCAATTAGACATAATCAAAGAACTTGATGATGAGGGCAAAAGTATTTATTTTAGTAGTACAACATTTTTACAATTGTTACAACAATTTTTTCCAATTTAACTTAGCTCAAATCAGATAATATGTTTTTCAATATGTTTGAAAATATTTTTTGTAAGTTATTATTTAGAAATACTTAAAACATAAAACAAAATTTAGTGAAGCAACAGGTTCTGTGGGCACAGTTTGAAAACCTTTAACACAACAAACTGCCCTCTCACCTGCAATTTATTGGTAAGAAAACTGAGGCCCAGAAGGATAAAAAAATAAACCTAAGGCCACAGATTTAGTTATTTAGTGTTGCTGTCCATGATAATTCCCAGTCTTGAAAGGGAACACACCTGGATAGCTTATTGGGATTTTACTTTTAAATGTGATAATAGGCCAAAAATCCTAGTGTGATACAAGAAAAGTGAATAAATATCTCAATGGCTAGATATAATAAATTTCTCTTGAAATTCAAAAATATGTGACTTTTTCCTTTTGGGAATTTCTAATATCAGACAGAAAAGTGTGGGTTTAATGTCATTGTGTCACCTTTGATTTCACTGTTAGACATTAAATCTGTAGTTAAAAAACAGTTCTTGGAGGGTTCGATTCTGCTATGTCCGATGGGA
>NW_007727956.1:137191-137679 GCF_000696425.1 Galeopterus variegatus
GTTAGACATTAAATCTGTAGTTAAAAAACAGTTCTTGGAGGGTTCGATTCTGCTATGTCCGATGGGAAAGCAGATCTGTTTTATACTCTCTTTTATCTACTTTTCTCAGACCATCACTCGTCATTTTCTCTGGAAATTCAGAAGGGTTGCTCTGATGCGAAGTATATAAAAAGAGTTCAATGAATTTCATAGTAATTCCTGAAGTATTTTAACCTCAGAGTAGCCTGTCTACTTTTCCTAAAGAAGCTTTCCCTTAAACTTCTTGTACTGATAAGTTAATTTTTACAGCTTTGCCTAATTATTTCTTCCATTAAAAAAAGCAGGTTCCTGACATTTGCCCCTAACTTATTTTTTCTTTTTCCTTTCCTCAATTTTCTTTCTTTTTTCTTTCTGTTTTTAAAATAGCCACCTGTTCCAACATTTATATGTACTGTATTAGATGTTTTAAAATAACATAAGTCATAGAAAAAGCATAAATGGCACAGGCA
>NW_007727956.1:138668-214767 GCF_000696425.1 Galeopterus variegatus
GCATCCACACTGCCTGTGTAGTATTGTAACTATTTGAAACTTTCTTTTTATTCATACACAATTAGTAAACTCTGATTTAGAAAAAATAACATTGGACTGTTTTTTCAGAAATCCAAGGAGTTTGGAAAAGAATTCTTTACAGTTTGGTCTTCATGATTACTTTTGAAGGGGAAGAATTTTCTCAGACCCTCCCTTGTAAGTTGAGGATGAGTGAGAATCACCAGCAAGTGTTGCACCTGCAACGGCCAATGTAACACCGGTGAGAAGATTCTCAACCTGCACTTCACTGTCTAGTCATCCCCTGAGACATTTCGTCATCAGGCTGATTCTCGATCCTGCAAGTAATCCAAAGGCCAATTATGGTTTCTGAAAAGCAAACTATGATGTGCGAAAGTGTCAACTGTCTCTTTAAAGCTCCTAATTAAAAAGACCTTTAAAAAATCTGACGATTTGAAGTAAATCCTGCTTTCTCTTTAGCAAAGGCTGAGTTTCTTCAAAGGTAGCAGATGTGTTCTAAGACTGGTTTTGACTCTAATTAATCAGTGTGGACCACCTATGGGTTAGAATGGATCTGTGACCCTGAAATATGGTCTGATCTGATCACGTCCCTGAGCAGGGACAGAGATACAATGGAAAGAATCCTGAGAAAATTGTGTCATCAAGTTGGTTAAGAACGTCGAGTAGTTCATTGGCCTGAACATTGTTAAGGAGAGAAATAGGGAACCAGAATGAAAAGAAATCAGAGGAGAAAACTCCTGTGCTTTACAAAAGGAAAGTCTGTAGACCCTGAGATGACATAATATAGCAGCAAGGGCAAGGCACGTGGATACTAATAATACATGATTAGAAATGGACATTGGACAGCAGCACATTCATCTTTAATTTCATTTTATTTTTAATTAAAAAAATTTCATCTGAACTTAAGACGCTATTTGGAACTATATTTATGTTAAATGAACTAGTACATTTGACTGACCTGGCTGGACAAGGATCCAAGTTGCACTCCTGAAGCTTGGGTTTGGGTTTGACGTTCTCTGGGTAATAGTGACAGTACTGATCAGCAACCACACGGTTGCTCCGAAGATCGTAACACTCAGCCGACGTCAGCTGGTAACCTGTAGTATCAAACCATCCGGGCAAGTTTAAACACACATGCCAATGCAATATATTTCTTTATGCTTCTTGGCCATCTCACATTAACGGAAATTATTCCCCAATGCCTCAGTCATTTCCAGGAAAAAAGATGCATAATTGGAGGGCACATTACTTGAAAAAACAGTATTTGAGGCCTGTAAAAATTAATCTGCTCGGGCCGGCCCGGTGGCGCACTGGATAGTGTGCTGCTTGGGAAGCGCGGCGGCGCGCGCCGCCCGAGGGTTCGGATCCCACATACAGACCGGCTCCCGCTCACTGGCTGAGCGAGGCGCGGGAGCAACACCGAGGTTTGCAATCCCGTTGCCGGACGGTACGGGGGCAACACTGAGGGTTGCGATCCATTGCCGGACACGGAAAAAAAAAAAGACAAAAAAAAAAAATTAATCTGCTCAAAATTTAATAATTATATCATAGGGCTTGAACTACATAGTGGTATAGGTAGATTATAAGACTCCGTGATAAGAACTATTCTTTTCATTTCTTTTGTATAATCTAAAAGTGTAACACAGAGTTCTGTATCCAAAAACAACCATCAGTATTTATTTACCAACCATGTTATACAAGGATACTAAATCACTAGGGAGAATAAACTCCTGAATAAATAAAGAAGATAAATCCCAAGATTGTCCCACTTGGACAATGAGGCCAATGGAGGATAGCACAGAATCAGGTCCTACCAGCTGCCTGGGAACATTATTTTTGTCTAAATTCAACCTAAATGGGTTGAATTAAATGAGTTAAATGGACAAGTAAGATCCCAACAGTAGCTACCATGAATCTCTTTCTTTACAGAATTAAAAAAAAAAAAACCTTCCTACTGTTCAACTTTTGCTTTATCCCAACTCTTTTGCCATTTTTGTCATTTCTTTTTAAATTAAGTCTCTAGCCTGAATATCTTTTTTTTTTTTTTTCTGGAGGCTGGCCAGTATGGGGATCTGAACCCTTGACCTACAAACTGAGCTAACTGACCAGCCCTCTAACCTGTATTTCTTAGCTTCCATCCACAAATTTCCACTGCTTAGAAATGCCTCTTTAAAAAATAAAGAGTTGCTGAGTAATGTTTAATTCTAATCATAATGTGTTTTATCTTTCCTACCTGCTTTATTGTTCTGTGAATTTCTGGTGAGGGTGATCAAGACTTAGACCCTTGGATTCTTAGATTCTTAAATTCTTAGGTTTTTAAATGTACATAAAAAATATTTTAAAATTAGGCTGCTTGTATCATTCTGACCCTAACCAACCCTTCAAATATATTCTACCAGGCAGGTGGCTGAGTACTGTTATTGTTAAATCTGTATTAAAAGGTAAAATTTAAATTGTTAAAAGACTTGCAAAAGATTTTAGGAAATCAGAAGGAGGCTTATAAGCCAGATTTCCTGGCTTGAGGCTATGTCTCAGACCACCCACAAAAATTAATTGATCGTTAAAGATCTAAAAAAAGACCTTTTAAAATTCCTACTGTAAAGATGAAAAGCATGGAAAGTAATAAAAGCAATGGATATGAACACATGTTCTATCTAATTTTTTGTTTTATTAGAAAATCAAGTAGCAAAGTGATATTTTGGATAAGTAAGTGCACTTTTGTTTTTCAATTACATTGTACACTAAAGCAGCCAATTTTATGACAAGCTAATCATTTTATAATTTTCCATATAATTTTTACTCAAGGACAGAATTTATCATATAGTAAGTAAATTCTGGGTACAAACAATAAGTAAATTATAAACCTGAGATTATGATTTTTTCAGAGTCATAATGTGTCAGCCTAAACCTGTTGCTTTGAAGTTTTATGGAGTGTATGAAATGAAATGTTAGAACAAAAATGAAGTAAATTACCAAACTGATCAGATAAAGTTTCACATGGTATTTGAAAAAGCAATTCTCTACACTTAGCAAAATGGCCAACCAGTCGAATCTGGAACCAGAAACACAGAAGATCATTTCTTAGGGACTGTTTCTTCAGTAATATTTAAACCTGTCCATGAAGTGGGAGAAAGGCTGGTTTCCATACCCCGCACATCTACACACACAGTTCTATTTGGGGGGCTTCCTTGTAAAATTTATATTTGAAAACTACTGATAGTTCTATTCACTTAGATGTAAGGAAAATGAGGTCCAAAGGGGTTGGATATATATGAATCTAACACTGATTGCCTTATTGTATAATAAGCTGTTGTCAAGGCTCCTGAAATTATATTCAACAGCAGCTCTATGTGAAACTGGAATAGTGTGCATATAATTGAACTGTTATTTCTCACAAAGCATGGTTTCCATTTAAAAAAAGAAAAAACATTATTTCCTTAGATTTCTTTCTTTGAAACTGTTTCCTGTGCTAGTCAGTAAACAGGTACATCGAAATAATGTATTTCCATGAAACATCAAAGTAAATGGTATTTTATTTTTAAACAAAGTCATTTTCTATTCAGAACTCAGAGAGCAACTAGAAACCCTATTCCATTGAAATCCTTAAAGGGTTGAATTATTGGCTATATAACAGCTGACTGGAATAGTGTGCATATAATTGAACTGTTATTTCTCACAAAGCATGGTTTCCATTTAAAAAAAAGAAAAAACATTATTTCCTTAGATTTCTTTCTTTGAAACTGTTTCCTGTGCTAGTCAGTAAACAGGTATATCAAAATAATGTATTTCCATGAAACATCAAAGTAAGTGGTATTTTATTTTTAAACAAAGTCATTTTCTATTCAGAACTCAGAGAGCAACTAGAAACCCTATTCCATTGAAATCCTTAAAAAGCACTTGATGGCATTCTGACTACTTTTAAGCTAAAATCTAACATTGACTCTAGAACCACATTTTCAGTGGTTTGTTCACATTCTGTAGTCAGAGATAACACAGCTAAAGATGAATTACATTATACATTCTTACTGTTTTACATATATTGATGGGTAATCATTTATTTCCATTTGGAGGTACCATCTTTTCATCTCTTGTCAAATTAATCTAGCAATTCCTATGTGAATTAGCTAATATTTAAAGTCAGCCAATTAACTGGCTTCCATGAAGCTAGAGCTAGAATTTATTTGATGTCCTAATTTTCAAAGGAATTTTATACCCATTAAATTAGAAAAACTTTAAAAAAAACTATAATCCACAAATACTGGCTCAGTTGGCAATGAATTTAAAATATTCACATACTGCTTGTTACCCTTCTGGAAAGAATTTGGTAATATATGCCAAAAGCCACAAAAATCTGAAACTCCTTGATCTAGTAACCTCACTTTTGAGTATTTATACCAAGGAAATAATCTGAAAGGAGAAAAATACTTAGGTATCAAGTTATTCATTACATTATAATAGTGGAAAAGTTTCAATGAACTAAATGATCTACTATAGAGAAATGACTAAATAAATTATAGTGAAATAATTCAAAGCAATTATTATAATTATGAAGAACAGAAAAATGGAGGAAAATGTCTTTGCTAGTAACACAAA
Organism: Galeopterus variegatus; assembly: GCF_000696425.1. Classification (NCBI taxonomy): domain Eukaryota; kingdom Metazoa; phylum Chordata; class Mammalia; order Dermoptera; family Cynocephalidae; genus Galeopterus; species Galeopterus variegatus. The sequence continues at coordinate 143,280 of NW_007727956.1, forward strand.
ATGCTGTCCATGTTACAGATGTGATGAAGCAGACAGGAATTCATTTTGTGACTTTTCAGGAGAGATGCATTTTAATGAATAAGCAAATGACATTCCTTTTAATCCATGGATGATAAAAAATAACTGAGCCTAAGTTATTCTTTTTCTTCTTGTAATAAACCATTTCTCCTAATTAAGTAAGCTTGACAAACACTTTTCACTTGATTCCTGAATAAATGATTTCACTTCAACCAGATCAGTAGTCTATGCTCAAGTCAACAGAAGTAACTGAGGACCAAGCTTTTGCCAAATTATGGTATTTCTAGTCCTGGTTTTCCATGAAATCAAGGAAAGAAGTAAAGACTGTTTCCTCTCAGGGGACTCTACAGACAGAAAATGTTCATGGGGCATCTTGGCTTTGGCTCCGTTCAGAAGGAAGGATCTGACCCACCACAGCACTCAACTACTTCCACGTGAAGTTACTCTACTCTTATAATAGCCAAGTCTCTCCTCGCAGAAGCCAACAGTTTCTAGGCTAACTGAACAACATTACCTCCTCCACAGGTGGCTGAGCAAGGAAAGAAATCCGTCTCCCTCCATCGGTGGATGATAGGCTGATAGAAGATGAACTGGACTGTACTGTCCGTGGGCCCCGAGTTTCGGATCTGCGGGAGACAACAGGAAAGTAGAGGAACGAGGCTGACAGGGCGGTGCTTTCTGGGTCCCTTGCAACTGTGGACAAGGACGCATGGTAGTAGTGATGGCCTTAGGCTGTGTCAGGGCTGCATCAGGAGAGAAGCAGCACTGGCAACAGCACTCGTCTTACCATTTAACCAGCGAGTGGTCCTTGCACATGCCGTCCGTGTCACAGAATGAGGGATAGCAATGTCTCAGTTTGTGGTTTTACTACTATCTTATCTCAAGCTGCTGACTCCCTTTCCCTCCTTTATTTCCAACCTCTCTGGTGTGGCAGATCAAATTACATGTAATTTTAAATTCGGGTTCAGAAAAAGACAATTTGTTCCAAGAAAACTATAAATGCCATTCACTGCAGAAAAGATACTGTCTTGGGTTAAGAAAAAAAAGAGGGTTCAAGTATTAAATAGCCCTTCCCATTCAGATGTATGTGGAGTTTCCTGTCAATTTAGGGATTCATATATTTTCATATGCAAAGTATCAACTGGAAGCTTGCTAAAATGCATGCAGATGGTCCAAGAACCAAACTCTGAGAAACACCAACTTATAAAAGCAATTACTTTAAAACAAAACTGTTGCTTATGGAAATTATGACTCCGTTTTTTTTAAAAGAGAAAGTGTGAAACAATAATTCTTCAAAAGTACAAGGTTTAGAAAACATACTCAAACTGAAAGAGAAGGAAAAAGAACCTAACCTGAATGATTAATTTCATGAAGACACAATGGTGTGTCATACAACATTTAGACTGTTGGGCAAGGCTTGGACTATTGATTATAATAAAGGAGGTCCCCAGGACAATTTAGAGGATCAATTCCTACTCCAATTACTTTACAACAACTACAGAATGATCAGAGTCTAACTGAATCACCTGGACTAAGTCTGTGTGTTAAGTGTTTTTAAGCCTTACTATTGTCCCAACTACCCTCTATCTAGGGTAAATTGATGGATTTGATCTTCAGATTATTTTAAAGATAAACACGATTTCTCTGTTACTGAGTTTAAAAAGTGGATTAAACACCTAGGATGAAGGGGAAAATAGAACTACTGAAGAAACACAGCAAAGAAAAATTAATAGGTGCTAAACTCTAGATCAGTTTTTGTAGTTTAGATGGAAATGTGGAAACGTTTCTCATAAAATCTGGGAGAACTGCAAAGGAAAAATAGAGAGAAAACCTGCTGAACATCTCATATTACACTGAGATTCTGACCTGTGGAGCATTCAGGTCTTTTAAAATTAGAATAAACAGTGATACAATTCCCTACTTAAAACAAAGACAGCTGAAGCAATACAGTGTCTTTCACATAAGGAGAGCGCTGCCTACAGATTAATATTTCTCAGTCCTATGTGTCAGATACAAGGGTACCTAATTGCTTGCTTAGGGATTTACTATTAATCACATTCTTTGGCAAGTGCTTTTTTTTTTTCCCTCCATTTTAAGCTCACAAAAGCCTCTAAGCTCTCTTGAGATGGGTGGTTATCACAATGGAAAGCTATCAGAAGAGGGTTCTCATTTGGACATAAACTCCATGAAAAAATATAAAGAGCAGAAAATTTGTTTAGACCCAGAGAGATGGGTTTTTTTTTTCTCGCAGGGTTCCCGTTTGTAATGCTAGAAGTTAAACTGAGCCTCAGGAAAGTGAGAAAAAAATATATAGCTTCTTATGGCTAGAATGAGGAGGATAGAGCATCACAATGCTTGGAAAAACCTTGTTCTAGAATATCTACACAACGTCTGGGCCTGCATTTTGGTCTGGTTAGAAAGACAAAAAGGTGGAGCAGGTCCTCTTTTCAGCTCCTTAGAAGTTATCAATAAAAGCACCTCATGCCCTAAGAGGAAGGAATGAATGAGAAGAAGTTTTGGTATTAAGAGAGAAGGTTAATAAACACCACATTAAAGGAAGGAAGAAAAGAAGCTTAGGAAGAAATTCATTCTTAATGAGTTCAATAAAAACTGTGTAGAATGACCATAAGCTCTGAGGTTGTACAGTTACATTTGCAAAGCGATTGGAGATGAATAGGGACCTCTTTATTTCAAATAGATAAAACCAATCGCGAGGCATCCAGATCTCTGGCCACATAGTCTTGCTTGGTTGCTTCCACACTGCTGGCATTCCCACTTTTCCTTTCTCTATAGTCACATTCTGTGTTTAATAATAACAGCAACAACTGCCACAACCGCCAGTACTTACTACATTCCCACTTTGTACAAGGCATCTTTTATTTATATTAAATCCAATCTTAAAACTACTCTGTATTATCTTCCACTTTCACTTTGCAATGAGAAAAACGAGGCTCAGAGAGGCTAAGTGGCTTGCTCAAGGCTACACAGCTAAGGAATAGCAGAGCAGGATTTGAATTCAGGTCTACCTAGCTCTAAAACTGCTATGCTTTTCATGGCATCAAGCAATCTCCATAGTACTGTTGTGAAGATATATGCATTTATCTTTAGCCGTATCCATGTACCTGTCTTCTCAGTATCTTCTTAATTTTTCATTTTAGAAAAATGAGGCTAACCTGATGTATAACTTTGATGGCCTAACTGATGCTCAAGGAAATAAGCTGCCATGGTCTTTTTCTCTGGTTTTCTTAATTCTAGCCTGCTTGGCTCGGCACTGTGTGATCTTTAGCTCTGTAGCTTCGTAAACCCCAAGTCCTCAAACATCAGGTTCTAGTTCTCAAGAGTATGTTGGAAACTTCAGTTTGACTCATTAGAATTTTGGTGTAGGGAGCTAAACACGTGTGGCATATGTGATTTTGGCCTCCTTACGTCAATAAGAAAAAAGGAATGCTCTGAGTCATACTCGTCTTCCTGTAATTAAAATGTTTCAGTGTTTCTAATTCAACATAATGACTTCTCAAACTAAAAATAAATGACAAGACAAAAAACTGGTCCCTTTCCATCGCAATTGATTGCACTGTCATGACGTGGCTGGAGGGTAGTACAAATGTGCACGTGAACTTTAAGTCCATGAAAAATCTAAAGGAATCAAGGAGAAATTATAAACACATGAAGACATCATCAAGTACACAAAGTCTTTCTCAGAGAAAGCCCTGTGAAACCCCCTTTTTCTTGTCAGCTGGGAAAAGGGCAATTGTGAGCTTTGGAATGTTCCCCAACTAAGTTTCTTTCTCTCGTAGATATTGTAGAAACTTTTGCCCCAGATGGGCTGGCAAGATGGCTGGCAGTCAGGGTTCCCCCCAACCTGCCTTGGCTGCAGTTCAGTGGCTGCTCTGATGAGGACAGGTGGGTATAAAGGAGCCATGAGTCACCAGCTACTATGCACCTCTGAGTTGGAAGCCACAGTGTTATCTGACTCGGTCACACTGCTCTCAGGGCAATAGAATGTCATGGCTTGGGAGGGCTTGGAAATAGTGGAAATAAAATCAGTGTGACTGCTAGGGAAAGAATAAAATGAAAACAGCAAATCTGATTATTAAATGCTTCTGTCTACTACACTCAATTTTGGGCTGTTCTGGCAGTTGACAGTAGTACTGTATTCTCAAGAACTGCTGTAAAAAATATTTTAAAATGCTTTTGCTTGAACTTTCAAAGACATGCAATAATAATAAATCTTCCTTACAGCATTTGCATGTCCTTAAATACTTAATTATGAATCACTATGTACTATTGACTTCTTTTCCTTCCTACAGTTGATTTAAACTGTTGGCTCAGGACAATGACTTCCCTTTTATAAGCACAGGTTGACTGTATGGGGAGGCCATTTAGAAACAGGCTGGGTGCAGGGTGAAACCAACCTGGGATAAGCGTCTGCCAAAGCTCTGCCTCTAGTGGAGAAAGGAATGATTTCAATCCTACCCAGGATTCACAGGCTGCCCAAGTCTCACAAAGCCTTTCTTCATCACATTAGCCCGTAGTGAACATCTATAGATTTAATACCTGTCCTCTTAATTTTAGTATTCATTATATGCTTTGTTATTTCAAAAATCTCTACTCAGGGTTTTATCTCCCAAATGACATTACTAGGAGAGGGCCGATACCATATATGATAGTCAATCTTCCCAATGTATCAAGCATCTCCTGAATAAAGGACACACACACACACACACACACATGGGTACTTCAAAAAGTTCATGGAAAGATTTGTATTATCTTTTTTGGGGGGTAGCTGGCTGGTACTGGGATTGAACCCTGGACTTTGGTGTTAATTAGCACTACATTCTAACCAACTGAGCTAATCCGGCCAGCCCCTGTATTATCTTTTAATTCTTTTTCTCCAGGAACTTTTTCTTTTTTTTTTTTTCAATTATTTCCTCTCACTATGTCACTTCTCTTTGAATTCTTTAATGGTGTCATTTGATGAATAAAATTTTTATTTTATTTTGTTATGCCTCTTTTTTTTTTTTTTGAGAAGGGTGGTGGCTGACCACTGTGGGGATATGCCTTTTTTTTTTTTTTAATTGTAACACAGTTGATTGTACATATCTGTGGGGTACAGAGTTGAATATCATTACATGTGTACAATATGTGATGCTGAAATCAGGATAATTAGTATATTCAATATTATACAATGTAATCGTTCTTCATGGCCCTTTACCAATTCCCCCTTACTCCCTCCTGCCCCCCTCCCACCTCTGGTAACCTCAGTTCTGTTCTCTCCTTTAGAAAGTTCAATGTATTACTGTGATTATTATATCTTTATTTATTTTATTTTTTAAAAAAATTTTATTGGTTATGCATATTCATGGGGTACACAGTTGACCATCACCACTTGTGCCCAAGGTGTGATGGCAAGATCAATACCATCAGCAGGCCCATTACCACAAATTGTGATTATTCCCTGTGTCCCCAACCCAATTAATCCCCAGCCTCCCTCCCTCCCCCTTCCCCCACCCCACTCTGAAACCCTAGGTCTGTTCTCTTCCTCTGCAAGTTCAACGCACCACTGTGGTCTTTCTTTCCTTCCTTTTTTCTCTCTTAGCTTCCACTTATGAGAGAGTACAGCGGTATTTTCCCCCTCTGTTCCTGGCTTATTTCACTCCACATAATTTTCTCCAAGCTCATCTATGTTGCTGTGAATGGCAGAATTTCATTCTTTTTTATGGCAGAGTAGTATTCTATGCTGTATATATACCACAGTTTCCTTACCCAGTCATCCATCAATGGACATTTAGGTTGGTTCCATGTCTTGGCTATTGTAAATAGAGCTGTGATGAACATGACATGATGATTTCCATTCCTTTGGGTATATACCTAGAAGTGGGATTGCTGGATCATATGGTAGATTTACCTGCAATTGTTTGAGAAACTTCCACACTGTTTTCCATAGTGGTTGTACTTACAGTCCCATGAACTGTGTAGGAGTGTTCCCGTCTCTCCACGTCCTTGCCAGCATTTGGTACTCTCCATCTTTTTGATTATAGCCAGTCTAACTGGGGTGAGGTGATATCTCAATATGGTTTTAATTTGCATTCCCTGATGATCAGTGATGTTGAGCATTTTTTAAAGTGCCTGTTGGCCATCTGTATATCTTCCCTGGAAAAATGTCTATTCAGCTCCTTTGCCCATTTTTTAATTGGGTTATTTGTTTTTTTACTGTGTAATTGCTTGAGTTCCTTATATATTCTGATATTAATCCCTTGTCAGATGTATAGGTTGCAAATATTTTCTCCTACTCTATAGGTTGTCATTTCACTCTGTTGATTGTTTCCTTCGTTGTGCAGAAGCTTTTTAGTTTTATATAATCCCATTTGTTTATTTTTTCTTTTGTTGCTTGTGCTTTTTGGGCTCTTGTTCATAAAGTCTGTGCTCAGTCCTAGTTCCCCTTAGTGTTTCCCCTTTATTTTGCCTTAGTAGCTTTACAGTTTCCAGTCTTATACCTAAGTCTTTAATCCATTTTGAGTTGATTTTAGTATATGTTGAGAGGTGCAGGTCTAGTTTCATTCTTCTACATATGGATATGCAATTTTCCTAGCACCACTTACTGAAGAGGCAGTCTTTTCCCCAATGTATATTTTTGTTGTCTTTGTCAAATATCAATTGGCTGTAAGTCAGTACTTTGAATATATCATCCCATTCTCTTCTGGCCTGCAGGGATTCTGCTGTGAAGTCTGTTCTTAGTCCGATAAGGACTCCCTTATAGGTGACTTGATGCTTTTCTGTAGCTGTTTTTAGGCTTCTCTCTTAGACTTTGATTTTTAACAATTTGACTACAATGTGTCTCAGAGAGGATCTTTCTGGATTGAATCTGCTTGGGAACCTTTGAGCCTCTTGGATCTGGAAGTCCATATCTCTACTAACACCTGAGAAGTTTTCCACTATTATTTCGTTGAATATGTTTTCAATGCCTTTTCCTTTCTCCTCCCTTTCTGAAACATCCATGATTCAGATGTTTGTGAGCTTAAGGTGGTATGCTAGTTTTTTTTAGCTTTTCTTCATTTTTTAAAATTCTTTTTTCTTTTTTTTTTGTCTTCTTGGGTTATTTAAAAAAGATTGTCTTCAAGATCAGAAACTCTTTCTTCCACTTGCTCTAGCCTGCTGCTTATGCTCTCAAGTGTAGTTTTTATTTCACTGAAAGAGTCAGTTCTAGGAGTTCTGCTACTTTCTTTTTTATGGTATTTATCTCTTTGCAAATTTCCTCCTTCATGTCTGGATTGATTGTCTCATTTAGTAGTGTTGTCTGAGTCTTCTTGTATCTCACCGAGTTTCTTTAAGACTGTTACTCATAATTCCCTTTCAGACATGTCAAGGGTTTCCTGTTGTATGGGGTCTGGTATTTGAGAATTATAATATTCCTTTGGTGGTGTCGTATTTTCTTGATTTTTCATATTTCTAGTATCCCTACGTTGCTGCCTAGCCATCTGGTGGTCACTTCTATTACTCTGGGGTAGCTTTTGAGGAGAGAGAACACCTCCTGTAGATTTTTTATATATTGTCCATGGGCTGGGGTGTTTTCTGGGCAGACTCACTAGTTTCAGTTGTTCTGGGTAGACTTGGTAGTTCTGGGTTGACTTGGTTGTTCTGAGGGATGCTAGCAGCTATGTCTGTGGCTGGAGCTGCGTGCTGGGCTGGGCTGGCACAGGTGGGTGTGGTTATGTTTAGTCAGGGTGGCTGGGGCCAGGTCGGTGGCAGGGTGGCTGGGCCCATGTGTGTGGGTGGCCTGATGATTGGGCCCAGGCAGGCAAGTGGGGCTGTGCTGGCTATCAAGTAGTTGGGTCATGCAATGGCATGCGCTGTGCAGGATGAACTCCTGTGCGGGGTGAAGGGCCAGGGCTCTGGGACTAGACAATGGTGCAGGCAAACTCAGTGGCATGGTGGGGGTGGGCGGGGGCCAGAGCAGGAGGAGGGTTACCACTGGGAAGTGCTCACAGCTGAGCTGATTCTTTCTGCCAGAAGGTAGAATTCTTCCTAGCTGATCCTGGTTTGGGGGATGTGGCAGTGGGTGAAGCCATGTGCCTGTTTCTCCTCTCTACCACCCTGCTTGGTTTTTATGCTCCACAGGGTCCTCGCCAGGCTCCCACTGCCCTCCCATGCTCTCCTACCGATGCTCTCCCCTGGACTCAGCTGTGCTTTCCTTGCTCTGGTCCCTTTCGGTGGAGGATTGTGCATTGGGCACCTCTAGTCTGTCATCTTGCTCCATCTCTCTGCACACATCTATCTAATGGCTACACCTGCCAAATTGTTCTTGGCTCCTACCACTTGTAAAATGGTCAGCCTCCAAATATCTTCAGAGAAGGTGCTTTCTGCTATTGTACAGATAAGGTACTGATTGGTTTGATTGGAAGTTAAAGTGCTTCAAAAAGATGAGGAGTGATTTGATTTTATCCACTTTAATACACATTATCTCATTTAATCCCTCACAAAGATTCTATTGGGAGGGAGAAATGTTTTATTATCATTTTATACATAAGCAAATAGGCTCAAGGAGGTAAAGCAATGTATTCAGGATCACACGTCCAGTAAGCAGCAGTATATACCAACCCTTAGAGTGCTTATCTGTTTGACCACACTATACTAGCACTGTCAAAAATGTCTGTAAACCCAATATATCAAGTTTAGATTTTGGAAGAAATGCTCCCCTAGGAAGCAAGATGAGAATTTAGTCTGTTTTAAAGAGGGCCAGAAAAGGAGATTCCAAAACGTTCGTTTGGAACCAATGGCAATATATAATAATTCCTCCCTGTGAGAAAATCTTCCTTTTGTACAAAAAAAGTATTTTTTGTTTAAAAATGGCATTTTGGCAATAAAATTCCAAAGAGATATTAATAAATGGCCATTCTGATTCCTGTGTATCCTATTCAAGAAGAAAGATACTGCTTAAATGAATATATAATGCATCCATCAAAGAACTGTTAGAGCTGATAAGTGAATTCAGTCAAATTGCAAGACACAAAATCAATCCACAAAAATCAGTAGCATTTCTATACACTTAAAATAAACTATCCAAAAAAGAAATCAAGAAGGCAATACCATTTACAATAGCTACAAAAAGTAAAATACTTAGGAATACATTTAACCAAGGACATGAAAGTCCTGTACACTGAGAACTATCAAACACTGATGAAAGAAATTGAAGAAGACACAAATATATGGAAAAATATTCTGTGTTTATGGACTGGAAGTATTAATATTGTTAAAATGTCCATTCCACCCAACAGGATCTACAGATTCAATGCAACCCCAAATAAAATTCCAATGACATTTTTCACAGAGATAGAAAAAAACATTCTAAAATTTGTATGGAACCCCCAAAAGACAAACCAATCATGAGCAAAAAAGAACAAAGCTGGATTCATCAAACTACCTTATTTCAAAATCTACTACAAAGCTATAGGAATTAAAACAGCATGGTACTGGGATAAAAACAGACACACAGAATAATGGAACAGAATAGAGATCTCAGAAATTAACTCACACATTTGTGGTCAATTGATTTTTGGCAAAGGTGTTAAGAATACACATTGAGAAAAGGACAGTGTCCAATAAATGGTGTTTGGAAAACTGGATATCTATATACAGGAGAATGTAATTAGAACCATACACAAAAATCAACTAAAAAATGGATTAAAGACTTATACGTAAGTTCTGAAGCTATATAACTGCTAGGAGAAAACATTGGGGAAAGCTTCATGACATTGGTGTGTATGATGAGTTCTTGGATAAGATTTCACAAGCAAAGGCAACAAAAAGAAAGATAGACCAGTGGCATTGTATCAACACAAAAAGCTTCTGCACAGCAAAGGAAACAATCAACAGAGTGAAGAGACAACCTCTGAAATAGGAGAAAATATTTGCAAAGTATTCTTCTGATAAGGGGTAATATCCCAAAGATATAGAGTCAACTCAATAGCAAGAAAATAAATAACCTGATTAAAAATAACCTGAATAAAAATGGGCAAACACTCTGAAAAGACATTTCTCAACAAAAGACATACAAATGGCCGCCAGATATATTAAAAGATACTCAACATCATTAATCATCAGGGAAATGGAATCAAAACCACAGTGAGATACCATTTCACACCTGTTAGTATGACTATTATAAAAAAGTTGAAAGTTAAGTATAGGCAAAGATGTAGAGAAAAGGGAATCCTTGTACATCGTTGGTGGGAATGTAAATTGGTATAGCCATTATGGAAAACAGTATGTAGGTTCCTCAAAAAATTAAAAATAGAACTACCATATGATCCAGCAATCCCACTTCTGGATATATATTCAAAAGAATTGAAAGCAGGGTCTCAAGGAGATATTGCACACCCATGCTCATAGCAGCATTATTCACAACAGCTAAGAGGTGGAATCACCCTAAGTGTCCACCAACTGATGAATGGATAATTAAGATGTCATATATATAAACAACAGAATCCTATTCAGCCTTAAAAAAAGAGAGTCCAGTCATTTATGACAACATGGATGAACCTGGAGGACGTTGTGTTTAGTGAAATAAGCCAGGCAGAGAAAGACAAATACCGCATGATCTCATTTATATGTGGAATCTAAGAAAGTTGAAGTCATAGAAAACAGAGCAAAATGGTGGTTACCAGGGGCTGGGGGGTGGGGTATTTGAAGAGATATTAGTCAAAGATACAAAAATTCAGTTAGATAGGAGGAATAAATTCAAGAGATCTATTGTGTGACATGGAGATTACAGTTAATAACAATGTATTGTACTCTTGAAAATAGCTAAGTAATAGATTTTAAGTGCTCTCACCACAAAAAAATAAGTATATGAGGTAATGCATATGTTAATTAGCTTGATTTAGTTATTCCACAATGTATACATATATCAAAACATCATGTATACCATAAATGTATATAATTTTTATTCGTCAATTAAAAATAATTAATAAAAAATAAAAGTATAGAACTGATTTCTATCAGAGAATTTTGCAGTACTTTTGAGATGTCCACATCTCAAAAATAAAATTCTGCCATACCTTTTTTTCACCTTCAAATAGCTGTTGCCCAGCTCTCAGGGAAGAATTCAACACTCTGGATGTGTCTAAGCACTACAGTCAGCTCCCTGCTGTACATCTGATTTATTCCACTTCCTGAATCGCCTGACTTTGCCCCACTAGATCACTCAGGGTAATTGCCCTTTCTCAGCGATGACGCTGTTTTGCTGACTATGACGAAGGATGTCAGTGTTTCTAATGAAGTTTATCAATGTGAAATTGGTTTGAGACTTTGATACCTTGCCTTTTAAATGTATAAAGATGATTTTATATACACACACACATATATATGCTATGTATACACATATATATAGCAAATGAAACTACTCTTTGAATGATGTTAATAGCTAAATTACATATTATATGTATAATTTTTAACACCTAAATCATGGGAAATGATATATAATTAAATGCTAATCTTTTATTTTAAGCTATTTCCCTGGGGGAAAATTAGGAAAGAAATAGTTGCTTCATTTAAAATCACCGGAAAAAAGGTAATTTTCTTCTTTTTTTCCTCTCTATGATCTTAAATTATCTGGCTCATTTTTAAGATTGAGTAAATTGACTTTTATTTTTTTATTTATTTAATTTACTTAAAAATTAAAAAAAAATTTTAACTTCTCAATATACATTGTATTTGATTTTTGTGTCCCTTTATCCATTCCTCTTCCCCCTCCTTCTGTCCCCTTCTCCCTACATCATATCTGTTCACTTGTCTTAACAACTTCAAAGAATTGTTGTGATTGTTGTGTCTTCTCCCTTCCCTTTATTTATTTGTGTGTTTATTTATTTATTTATTTTTAGCTCCCACAAATAAGTGAGAACATGTGGTATTTCTCTTTCTGTGCCTGACTTGTTCCACTTAATATAATTTTCTCTAAGTCCATCCATGTTGTTGCAAATTGTAGTATTTCATCCTTTTTTATAGCAGAGTAGTATTCCATTGTGTAGGTATACCATAGTTTCCTTATGCACTCATCTGATGATGGACATTTAGGGTGGTTCCAACTCTTGGCAATTGTAAACAGTGTGGCAATAAATATGGGAGTACAGGTATCTCTTCAGTATGAGGATTTCCATTCCTCTGGGTATATTCCCAGCAGTGGAATAGCTGGGTCATGTGGTAGATCTATCTGTAACTGTTTGAGGAACCTCCATACCATTTTCCGTAAAGGATGCACGATTTTGCAGTCCCACCAACAGTGTATGAGAGTTCCTTTTTCTCCACAACCTCGCCAGCACTTATCATTCTCATTCTTTTGGATATTAGCCATCCTAACTGGAGTGAGATGGTATCTCAAAGTGGTCTTGATTTGCATTTCCCAGATGCTGAGTGACGTTGAGCATTATTTCATGTGTCTGTTGGCCATTCATTAAATTGACTTTTTATTACATAATCTATCTTTGGATAATTTTACATTTATTTGATTCCCAATGTTTTCTTATAAAACGTAAAAAGAAAACTAATATACTCTTAGGAGCAACACAGATTACTGAGAAAAGTTCTAGGCCAAGAATAAAGAGATGTGACTTTCAGTCCTGGCTTACTGTCAGTGTGAACTTAGGTAAGTCACTCAACTTCCCTGAAGCAAAGTTGCCTCTTTAGTAAAATAGACATGTCACCATCTACTCTCCTTAAACACTTGCTGTGTAGTAAAAGTTCTTTATTCATGTAGCATTTCTTAGTGCTTATGCTTATGGGGTCGTTCTAATGGAGATATGAAGAAAAATAAAATTCACTCCCTTCCCTCAAGTAACATAGAGTGGAGAGATGTAATGTAAACAGGAATTTGATATGGAGTCACACAAGGATTCTGGAGGGAGGAAATCCTGAATTAAAAATAGGAGTTAGTGAAAAGAATGGAAGCAGAAAAGACAAGAGCATTCCAGGTAGAGGATACAGCATTATACAAAGGTAATGAATTATGAGAGTGTAAGGTATTAGGGGATCTGTGAGTCATTCAATTGGCTGAAAGAGGAGGTGAAAAGTCAAAGGTGAGGTTGGAAAGGTAGACAAGTTCAGATTATCAAGCATAGCAAATGCTATACTATGGATTTGCATTTTAGCCCCAAAACAATGAGTGGAGGTGAGGGGCTGTGCAGGCTTATAAAGGGGGTAGTTATGGTTTTAGAAAACTCACTGTGAAGGCAACATAGACAATGGATCAGAGGCTGGAAGACTAATTCAGAGTCTATGATATTAGTTCAGGTAAGAAAATGCAAAGGTCTAAACTAACACAGTGGCAGCAAGGATGGAGAAGAATCGTCATCCTGGGAGACGGTATGCAGGCAGAACTGATAAATGTTAATATCTGGCTAGGCGTGTATAGGAGAAGGGGAAATCAGGGTGAATCAGAGGTTTCTGACTCACCTGGGTAGATACTGTATTCATCTATCAGATAGGAAATAAAAAAGATAAAGTAGGTTTCTGGGGCTAGACAAGCTCAGTTTTGGATATATTGAGCTCATTGTGCCTAAGGGATATCAAGTGGTGATGTGCAGAAGGTAACTCGATCGATGAAATGCATTTGACAATGCTGTGAGCTATGTGAATGTGAGTAGTAACATGTACTTTAATCCAATTCTATATATTCAGTATGTGTATTAACTCTTGCAAGGCCACTAGGGAAATTACTATGGAAAAAATGGTCTATTCAGCAGTACTCTAAGGGCTTCATAGAATAAAGGGCTTCACTTCTTTACTGGATTTGCTTATTCAAAAGAAATTATTTAACTAATCACAGCATCATTTTTATTGTGAGCTATCTCTGATGGTTTGTAGCTTCTTTTTCACATTCATGTGGCTGGCATTGGGACTGTATTAAAAAGAGCTACCATGCAGATGGAGACAGAGGACAGTATTCTGGAACCCTTTTTCCATCCAACCTCACTGCCTATCACATTTTCCTATATGCATTCTTCCTTCCAGCTGCCATGGGGTCATCAAGCCTTAGCTTAAATCAAATGTCCTCTGGCTCCAGGTCCCATGATGAAAAATTTATGGAGCCTTGGACACATTACAGGTTTTACAGCTTTACAGCTGAAATCCTTCAGGTCCTCCTGACCTACTGAAGGAAAAAAATGTTTTATTTTATTGTGATTCCCAAATGTTCTTCCAGTGTGTGCATTTTTCCAACAGAATGTGCATGTTGCTTCCAGCAATGTGTTTTGTATTACCTTGAAAAGCAGGGAAGCTCTGAAGGAAGGAAACAACTTAGTCTTCGTCCTGTTGCTAGTATAAGAGCAAACAGAACTTGCCATTGGCAGCATGATTAGTTGACCAAGTCTATGGATCATCAATTTGTATTTCTTCTTTACTGAGTATATCCTATATGAGTCAATGACTATACCTTAATTGTTTTAAAAACAATTTATATCCCCCAACTAATGATATGTTGGCTTCTTATCTAGGGTCATATCATTTATTAATGATACGTTTGGCTTCTTACTGGGGTCATATAGCTATATATACCTATATATAAAAATATATGGATATATATATATAAATATTTTTTATGACCTTAAAAATATCATATATTCTTGTGAAGTCCAGGATGTAGCTATCTTAATACCCTCAAATTAAATATTTCCTGGATAATGAACAGACTTTACAAATATATGTTAAAACCTGAAGTCTCTCTCTCTCCTCAGGAGATTATAAATAATATCAGTTTGGAGGTGGCTTTAAAATAAGGTACCTGAATGGGCTCACCTTGATAATGAAATCTGCTGTGAGTGGTCCAGCCATTTTCAGTATCTCTTTGTCTGGGAATTTCTGAAAGTCCACACTAGAATTGTCCACAAGAAAGGTGCCTGTAGAGCTGAGACTGTTTTCACCTTTAGCCCCCTGGAGGGTTTTGGTTTCCAGATCTACATAATCAAACACATGAAGAGGAGAGAAAGATGTTCCTAGGGCTACCACAGATCACATGCAAGCACACTTCATGCAACAATGTTTAGAGCTAAGTAGGAAGATCGTCATTCTTCATATGGCTGACAAAATTGAAATTGTGATATAAACAAAATGTATATAAATGTGATCACTGTTGGATCACATAGGAGTTTATGCTGTAAATGAAATTATTCCAAAACTCATTAGCTTGGTTTTCGAGGTTCCTTGTCAAAAAATCTTTGACTCTCCAGGTGACTTCATTTGGCTACCCCATTTTACTACAACCCTATTCCTTTGACTAAACCATCTCCCATACATGTCTTACTGATTTCAGTCTCGATGACCCTCAGCCTAGGATATGATACCTTCCAGTTTCCTTCTGCTCTGTAAGATCCAAGGTGCATCTCTGAGTTGTCTCAGTACCTCTGTGACTTTATATTCATGCATTAACTTGTTTGTTTATACTTTCCAGTATAAACTCACTGCATATGTGCTATTGCTCAAAATGAAGAAATTATAGTGACTTAAGGACAGGGGCCATCCTTTTTAGTTCTATTTAAAAAATCCTTTTTGATACTTAATTCAATTTTATACACATACATGGTATTTCATAAGTGCTTAAGACAGAAAGAACTTGATTTGTGGAGCATTCAAAACCTATTTTGGCCAATGAGAAGGCCTATGAAGTATCTTCTTGTAGGAAATCAGAGCATGCTGGAGATGATGGTAATTGCTGTGTGTTTCAGAGAAGACTAAGCTGTCATGTGATAGAGAGGTGATTTAGGGTATATCTGCTGCATGAAACAAGATAGATGAACTAAGGCTAATGGTTTCCAAAACCCATGGTTTTGGCAGCAATTCTTCAGCATAAAGTTAGAGTACTTGGGTGGGACTATGGGTCTCCCAACTCAGCTTCAATCAGAATGGCTCCACTCATATATTTTACAGATTGACGTTCTGGGTTAAAAACAAGTCTAAGGTCTCTGGAGGTACTAACATACCTAAAGTATTTGCATTACATTACTCTAGATGTGATCTACTTTTAGTTCTCTACTATGAGGAATACCAACAGGTAGAAAATTCTCATGTTCAATTAAATGCCCAGTGACTCTCAGATGAAGTACATGGCACCTTTCTTCTTGAGTAGGTAGGTTTACTCCCTTTCCCCAGTACGGAGAGGACCCCACAGAAGACCATAGGGCATGTAGGGAATATTGGAGTGGGGAAGTCATGGTTGTCATCAGGGAAAAGCAACAGCACTGAATTTCCTTCCTCCAGCTTTCATTCCTTAAGCTGCCTTACATGTAGTTGCACAAATATCTCCAGACCTGAATTAACTTGGTCTTAGAAAACTGGAGGTCTAGACCAGATCTGAGCATCTGATTCAATTTTATCAAGATGTCTTCTAGCTGTCCTTCTCAAGGTGTTTCTGATTAAAAATAAGTAGGGTCTGGACCAGATGGCCCAGTCTTGTTCTAGTTTGGCCCTAAATATTTAAAGTTGGTTCCATATTGTACCAGCTTCTGGGAGCGAAGGGAAAAAGAGCTGCAGGAGAAACAGGGCATTGTTTACTACCATATTCATTTTGCTGAATTATATTCCAAATACATAAAGCAAAATAAAAAAATATTTCTTAGCTATACATTTGCTACCAACAGTATGTTTGGTGGGAAGAAAAAGCAGTTTCCATTTTGCTCTTCATCAAATCCTTGGGACAATTAAACCAAACAAGGCCAATTCTTCAGCTTCTTAGTAATCACATAATTAGGAAATCTGGGAGACTAATACATAAATAAAAATAAAATTTCCCCTTAAATCTATTTCTGTGGATTCTTTCTTCTGCAATGAGGAGTCAGTCCCCCACTTGGTGATGAACTTGGCCCGAATGTTTCACTTAAGCCTCTGTCACTGTTCACCAAAATGCTGTTTTTGAGTGAGTTGTTACACCAGCAGTTAGCTCTATTTTTTTTGTTTGAATATTATCAGTGCACACACATATATTATCTTTTGACACATGAACACTATATTTTAAGGGGTTGTTCAGCATTAGAAAAGAACTTGGATCCATGTAAGGTGACTTACTAGCATTTTTTATTTTTTCCAGAACTGTACCTTACTTACTCCTTTACTTCATATGACCCTTCAATCCCAGTTCTTCCATGAAATGTTTTTATTTTTAGAAAGACTACAGTAGGTTATATCAACTTTTACAGGCTCCAATCCGCCTTCCTCTTGTTTGTCTTTCTAGAATGATTTCATTCATAATCCAATTGCCAAAAAATGATGCTTGCTACCTAAATTAGCTTCACAGGGATGTGTGTGGGAGGGGAGACAGAGCAGAAGATGACAGATG
Source organism: Galeopterus variegatus (assembly GCF_000696425.1). Taxonomy (NCBI): domain Eukaryota; kingdom Metazoa; phylum Chordata; class Mammalia; order Dermoptera; family Cynocephalidae; genus Galeopterus; species Galeopterus variegatus. Next base: position 160,615 of record NW_007727956.1, read on the forward strand.
GCTTTGTGGGAACTTGGGAACAGAGTGAAAGAGATCAGACATGCTCAAAGGACCAACTGAAGTGAAGCCTTTCAGTGAAATGGAATTTCACAGAAAATGTTAGCATATATCCTTTCCTACCATCTTTTTTATTTATAGCCTATAATATTCTGCTTGTAATTTACAGGTCTACATGTAAACAGTGCTAAAGAGTAATAAATAAGACGTGGCTGTGTATTGTTCCCTTGGTATGACTGAAGATCAATTGTTGCACAAACCCTGGAGGGCCCATGTTACCACTGGATCTTTGGAGTTGTAATTACACTTTAATCCTGAATCCCAACACTATCTTTAAGATGTGAGGGTCCTGAATCTTCTTTAATACATGGGATGCTTAATTATACCATGATGTTTTTCTTTAAATGCCACAGTGTTAAGGTTGTTGGTGTTTTTATGTTCCCCCTCTGGATGAATGAAGTAATGGAACATGAGAGTGGGAAGAAAAAGAGGAAGAATGGAGGGCTGGAAGGAAGGGATAAAAGAGAGAGAGGGCTGGAAGGAAGGGATAAAAGAGAGAGGCGAAGCAAGAAAAAGACCAAGACTAGGTGGAGAGGAGGAAGAGAGAGAATGATATACAACAGTCACAAAAGCATAAACATGTGCTTACTCCATGAACCACCCGCCCACTGTGGTTAGAGATAATGACCACAGAGGTTTATGCCATCTCAGCAGGCAGCCAAAAGATAGACAGAAGCACTCAAAATATCATGCTATCATAGAGGAGACAGATTCGTATTAATCTCTTCCAGGAACACAAAATAAATAACAACTAAAATTCCCTATCCTCAAAGGAAAACAACCTAGCTTACTTACACAAGTGATCAGGTCCTTTCAAGACAAGGCGAACATGTCTGCTTCCATAGGGAACAGCAACCACAGTGTCATCCACTACAGAGAAAAGAAGCAAAGTCTTAAAACACATAATTTGACACGAAAGTATCGATTGCCTCCTTATAAAGGCATTGACTTACATACCTCAAAAAATGACAATTTTTTAAAAAAAAATATTCGATATGTGAAAGCCAATATTTGGGAATAAAAGTTTCTGTTTACCTCAAAATAAAATAAGCCAAAGAAGCTAGTTTCTAGTAAACTCATAGGGAATTTGGACTTTGTAAAAAAATATGAATCTTGATATATTGAAAATGGATTTGCAGGTTTTCATTTTGATTTTATTTTTTAAAATTGTTCTAATTTTCAAAAAAAATTATTTATTTACTTATTTACTTACTCTTTGGTGGCTGGCTGGTATCATTTTTTATTTTAAAATCTGGTCTTATACCATCAAATTTCTCTGGATTAGAGCACTTGTGTTGAATTGAAAAATAAAAATAAAAATAAATTCTAATGCTCAAGGGATGAATTTATTATATCAAAATCTGTACTTATCTCTGGCAGTGTATCTTGGATGAGTAGGACAGATAAAAAGGGGAAAACATATTTTTTGTGTGCTTTAAACCCTTCAAGAGCAGAAATCATGCCTTCCAGTTCTTGAATATCCTTCACACTATCCACACCTACTACTGTATAAGTGAGTGCCCCATAAATGGTTATTAATGCTTCTCCACGCACACACCCTTTGTTTTGAAATATTTTTCAAAATGTGGCTGAATCACAGATCATTTTACAATGGATTACTTTTCACCCTACTTCCAATTGAGCTTAAATTCATTAGAAGCAGACATTTTTTAAAAAATAGAGGTATATTAAATGTACCTCAAATACGTCACAGGCATTTTTATTCAGAACTCCATTTGTGACAACAATACCTTATATTTATATAGCACTGCAGATTTCATTTTCATCTAAATTATACTACCTACTCTTTCATTCATAACTTGTGACATAGGAAAAGAGGATTTTGATGATAAATGAAACCTCTGAGAAGTATAATGGAAAGCACTCCAGAAGAGAAGAGAAAGGCAGGTTTTTATTAATTTTTTATTTTTATTTATTTATTTTTATTGTAGCACAGTTGACTGTACATATCTGTGGGGTACAGTGCTGAATATCAATATCTGTGTGCAATATGTGATGCTCAAGTCAGGATAATTAGTATATTCAACATTACACAATGTAATCATTTTTTGTAGCCCTTTACCAATTCTTTCCTTACCCCACCACACTTCCCACTTCTGGTAACCTCAGTTCTGTCCTCTCCTTTTGAAAGTTCAAGGAATTATTGTGATTGCCGTATCTTTCTCTCTTTCTTTTTTTATTTGTTTATTTTTTAGCTCCCACTTATGAATGAGGACATGCAGTATTTCTCTTTGTGTGCCTGGTTTATTTCAATTAGCGTGATTTTCTCTAAGTTCATCCATGTTGCTGTGAATGGCAATATTTCATTCCTTTTTACGGCAGAATAGTATTCTATTATGTAAATATACCACATTTTCCTTATCCAGTCATCTGATAATGGACATTTCGGTTGGTTCCAACTCTTGGCTATTATAAATAGAGCTGCAATAAACATGGGTGTACAGGTATCCCTTTGATGTGATGATTTCCATTCCTTTGGGTATATACCCAGCAGTGGAATTGCTGGATCGTATGGCAGTTCTATCTGTAGTTGTTTGAGGAACCTCCATACTGTTTTCCATAATGGCTGCACCAATTTACAGTCCCACCAACAGTGTAGGAGGGGTCCCCTTTCTCCACATCCTCACCAGCATTTGTTATTCTCTTTTTGATAATAGCCAGTCCGATTGGGGTGAGATGGTATCTCAACATGGTTTTTATTTTCATTTCCCTGATGCTGAGCGATGTTGAGCATTTTTCCTGTGTCTGTGGTCATTTGTATATTTTCCTTTGAGAAATGCCTATTCAGGGGCCGGCCCGGTGGCGCACTGCTACAGTGCGCCACTTGGGAGCGCGGCGGCGCTCCCTCCTAGGGTTCGGATCCCACATACAGACCGGTTCCCGCTCACTGGCTGAGCGAGGTGCAGGCGCAGCACTGAGGGTTGCGATCCCGTTGCCGGTCCCGGTCTGGTGCGGGCACTACACTGAGGGTTGCGATCCGTTGCCGGACACGAAAAAAGACAAAAAAAGAAAAAAAAAAAAAGAAATGCCTATTCAGCTCCTTTGCCCAATTTTTAATTTGGTTATTTGGTTATTTACTGTTAAGTTGTTTGAGTTCCTTGTATATTGTGGATATTAATCCTTTGTTGGATGCATAGTTTGCAAATATGAGAAAGGTAGGTTTTTAAACTCACCAACATCCTGAGAATCTCTGTGGGATTCTTTATTTAGACATATCTTTCCAATATTATATATTATCATCCTGTCATTGGAAGAATTTAAATAAAAGAATCCCCAAAGCTACCCAATTTCTCTGAACCTTAACATTATTATCCTATCTTTGGGAGAATTTAGTTTAAATAAATGAATCTCAGAAGTTACCCAACTTCTCTTATCCTCATTTTCCCTGTTTGTAAAATAGGGAAAACAATTCATAATGGTGTTGTGAACAGATATAAATATAGATATGGATATAGATTTATAGATGCACGGCCTAAAACACAGTAGGAATTTTTTTTTTTATTTCCTTTTTGTCTTTTTTCGTGACCGGCAACGGATCGCAACCCTCAGTGTCGCGCCTGCACCGGACCGGGACCGGCAACGGGATCGCAACCCTCGGTGCTGCGGCTGCACCTCGCTCAGCCAGTGAGCGGCCGGTCTGTATGGGGGTTCCGAACCCTCGGCGGAAGCGCTGCCGCGCTCCCAAGCGGTGCACTGTAGCAGTGCGCCACCGGGCCGGCCCACAGTAGGAATTCTGTGAATATTATTTTCCTCGCTCTATTCCAAATCTCCTTAAGGACAGTGACTGAAAGACTATTGTTATTGTGTTATTAAACACTCCAAGGCCCCCAGCACAATACCTGCTGAATGAGGAAAGAGAATCAGCTGCTCTCAATTCCTCCCCCCAAGAGCTTATATTTATCAAGTTCTCTTCAAAGCCGAATATTCTACTCACATTTCAATCTTATAGCTGTTTTTTAAAATCATACACTGTTGAAGAAAAGGCTGAATTTCCGGTAGCTAAGAGTGTGTGGCATATGAGAACCAAACATGTAAGAGGAATATAGAAAAGGAACAAAAAAATAGTAAGACTGGGCCCACAGAGCTTTAAATGCCTTGCAAAAAGATATGAATTTTTAAGTTTGCAAAAAAAAAAAAAATTCAAAGCAGTTAAAACAATGGGATTTCTAGAAATAGAAAGTCTTTGTTTATCCACAGGTCAAATAAAGGGCAAGGAAAGGGGAAGCTTTCTGTTCGGCCCTGCAGTGCTTGGCGGCAGGCTTCTGAGCCACACAGCTCAGGCCGCTTCCTTCTTGTTCTGCTAAGTGACTCACATTCCACATGCTGGGACATTAACCCTACCTTTTAGCTGATGCGGTGACATTTGTATGCTCCCCAAATAAGAGCCAGGAGGAACCTAGGAAGTCATTGGGGGAAGACGGTACGTGGAGGCAGCAGACCAGGCAAAAGTAGAATACTTTCTGATGCCCTCTGCACATGCCTAGTCAAAGAAAAATATGGAGCAACTCAGGCTGGTGCAAAGGGCACAGGGTAGGAAGTGTCACAGCCTATTCTCCTGTTGTCTGAGAAGGGCTGACGGACCCCTGGCAGGGCATTAGGCGACCAGTAAATTCATCACTGTATTCCACAAATATTTTTTTTTCCTTTTTTTTGTCTTTTTTACTGACTGGCAACGGATCGCAACCCTCAGTGTCGCGCCCGTACCGGACCGGGACCGGCAACGGGATCGCAACCCTCGGTGTTGTGCCCGCACCTTGCTCAGCCAGTGAGCGGCTGGTCTGTATGTGGGATCCGAACCCTCAGCGGGAGCGCTGCCGTGCTCCCAAGCGCGCACTGTAGCAGTGCGCCACCGGGCCGGCCCCAGAAATATTTTTTGAGTGTCTCTTAGTGTCAGGCTCCATGCTAGCTACTACAATTCGGTGACAAAAAAGACAAACCACCAGACTCACAAGTTGGTCCCTTTTTCAGGATAAAACATGTGGAGATATACTACACACTAAACCCCACTTGTAGAAATCCCCAAAGCAAAGAAACCCATTTTACTCGAGTTAACCCAGCATATACCCATTGTGGTTATCCAGGGAAACTTTTTCTTATGTACGGTATCAGCTGTTAACAGCAGCTAATATATCGCAGAAGATACTCTAGGAAATGGTGCTTTTAATTTGACAAAAAACAAAATGGGAAAAAACAATAATTAAAAATTTAATTTTCTGTACATTGGTAAAAAGCCACACTTTGAATTGTATATATATGTATTAATAATTGTCTTATTTGCTGATAAATTCTCAATGATTTGGGACAGGCTGGGGGATTCTTCTACTTGGCATCTACCACAGTGTTGTGTACAGAGAGGTGTTTAAGATCTCCCAGAATGTGTGAGCGATCTGGTCACAAGACCTGCCTCCACAGTGATTAATGCTGTTGGTGTGGTGGTGAGGCAGGTGGCCATATCCTCTCCCACCATGCCACACCTTCCTCTGGGTGCCCTTTCCTATAAAGGCACATTGTTCTATGATAAAGGGCATCTCGCCTAAGCTGTACTGGTTTTGTTGACGGAACCATGATGCCAGTCTTCAGGACATATTTCTAGGTTCCAAATGAACAATTCTAAGAGATCTGCTTCAGAGATCAGATAAAGATAATACCTTTCTCACTTAAATAGACAAACTTTCCACGGAAATCATAAATTCTGTCATTTCACATATGTGGGTTGCAAATACCCTTTCTCGAGAAAACTGTTTCTCAGGATTGTACCTAAAAGTTTTCCTTTAAAAAAATAATCTACATCTATATGTATGATTGATGGAGTTTGGATGTGTTGTTCCCTCCAAAACTTATGTGGAAATTTGATCCCCAGTGTGGCAGGGTTGGAAAGTGACTGAGTCATGGGGGCGCATCCCTCATGAATGGATTAATGCTCTCCCTGGAGGAAGGGGGGATTAATGAGTGAGTCCTCGCTGTATTAGTTCCTTGTGAGAGCTCTTTGCTTAAAAAGACCCTGGCACCTTCTCTCTCTCTCTTGCTTCCTCTCGCCATGTGATCTGCTTGTACCCGCTGGCTGCCTGCTGTTTTTCTGCCATGAGTAGAAGCAGCCTGAGGCCCGTGCCAGATGCAGCTGTCCCAGAATCGTAAGCCAAGTAAACCTCTTTTCCTTATAAATTACCCAGTCTCAGGTAGTTCTGTTATAGCAACACAAAACAGACTAAAACAATGATGTATCTTCAAAAAGTTTATGGGAAGATTTGTATTACCTCTCAATCACATTTTTCTTTTTTTTTTTTTTTGTCTTTTTCTGTGTCCGGCATCGGATCGCAACCCTCAGTGTCGCCCCCGCACCGTAACGGGACCGGCAACGGGACTGCAACCCTCGGTGTTGCTCCCGCGCCTCGCTCAGCCAGTGAGCGGGAACCGGTCTGTATGTGGGATCTGAACCTTCGGGCGGGAGCGCCGCCGCGCTTCCCAAGCTGCACACTATCCAGTGCGCCACCGGGCCGGCCCCTCAATCACATTTTTCCACAAACTTTTTGAAGCACCCTTCCTTGTACATTTCACATCTTTCTTTTTTTTTTTCCTTTTTGTCTTTTTTACTGACTGGTAACAGGATTGCAACCCTCGGTGTCGCGCCTGTACCAGGGACCGGCAACGGGATTGCAACCCTCGGTGTTGCGCCAGCACCGCGCTCAGCCAGTGAGCGGGAACCGGTCTCCACATGGGATCCGAACCCTCGGCGGGAGTGCCACCATGCTCTCAAGCGGCGCACTCTCCAGTGCGCCACCAGGCCGGCCCACATCTTTCTATATAGAACATTTTATATTCATTTTAAAATCTTGTCATATGTGGATATTATATGTGATTCACTGCCGTATCAGTGAAAGATTACAATGATAATATTTTAAAAACACAGGATTTCCTATTCTGATATCTTATTTTTAGATCTGTTGATAAGTTCATGTTTTAAAAACTTCTTCTCTCTAAGCCTATAGGGGACTAATGCTTAATTTTATTTTATTTTTTAAAATGTAAGACCCATTTTTAATATACTTGGCTACATATAAAAATCTGCCAATCTTGAGGAGGTTTTAATGGTAAATTTTAAAACTTCAAGCCAATTTTATTATGTTTAAAATAAATCCAATAAAATAAGGAGAAGCTGAGCATTTTAGCCTTTTAATTTTTTCCCTCCAATTTATTAGTAATTGCATAATGGAGGACGTATATTGGACAGGCCAAACAAGATTCCTTCCCCATCCCAGTTGGGAAATTTCATCCTTTCAGTTGCCTAGGCCAAAAACTTTGGGGCCATCCTTGACTTTATATATAATCAGTTAGAAAGTCCTATCGTCAAAACACCCTACTTCATTGATTTTAACAGAAACAACTTTTCATATCTTAACATATATGAAATCAGAAGGCATCTCACAATCAATGGTGTCTTCTGTTCTTTTTCACCCAGGCAGTATCTTTGCCTGCACAGGTGCTAACATCAAAACAGCCAGTATCAAACTTGCAAAATGGGTGTCAGCACCTTGGAAGAAAATTCCAAGGCAACGGTGGAACACACTCATTCAACCCTGTGAAATCAAATGGTGGAGGAGGTTGTAGGCAGATGAGGAATCAAAGGCACTTAACAACATTCTCATAGAGGGAGTCAAAAGCTGGCTAGCTCTAAGTAACCGCAAAGCTGAATTAAGAACCCAGTACCAAGACTTCTGCTTCTGGCCAAGATGAAGTAACAGGGACCAGATATAACATCCTGCCTAAAACAACCAAAAATTCAGACAAAATTATATGAAACTATGGTTTCTAAGACACTGGACATCAGGTAAGAAGGGTAGCAATTCCTGAGAGTCAGGAAACAAATGAGGTAAGACCTAAAATTGCCCCAGCTTACTGGCATGAAAGAGTTTCTGGGATGTGGCTTTGGAAGTGGGAATTCTTCTACAGCTCAGTAGATTTCCTGAGTTAAGGAGACAAAAGTAAGAGTCTGAGAAGACCAAAGCAGTTAGAATTTGTAGGACTAAATACCAGAAAGGAGAGAGCTATACAGAGAGAGAACTCTGGAGACCTAAGAAGGTCCCCTTTAAGAATCCAACAGCATACAGATCAGTACATGAATGGCAGGAAACTACCTGAGGCTGGGGAAAGAACCACATGAAAGAATTACAGGGAAGAGCACAGGGAAATCATACAGGGCTGAGAATAGTACCTTATCCCATCAGCCAGCCTGGAAAACTTCATAATTCATGAAACACTGAGTACTCAGAAGGCCTCAGTAGAAGGGCACAATCAGCTCTGCACTAAACATGGCTTTGGTCCCACCTACCAAATTTTAAGACCCAAAAGGATTAAACTGACTTAAGCAACTTAACTGCTCCCAGAACAAAGCTCAAGAATATTTATAGGAATACAGAAATATCTAGTACTTGATAAAGTAAAATTTGCAATGTCTGGCATCCAGTCAAAAATTACCAATCATGCAAAGAAACCAAAAAATACATCCCATACTGAAGTAAAAAAAAAAAAAATCAATCCATCAAAACATAGACTGAACATTAACCAGTTACTATAACCATATTCCATATGTTCGAAAAGTTAAGTACTGAAAAATAAATCTCTAGGCCCAGAAAGTTTCACTGGTGAATTCTACCAATCTTTTAAAGAAGAAATAATATAAATTCTATACAATCTCTTCCAGAAAAATGAAGAGGAGGGATCACTTTTCAACTCATTATATGAGGCCAGCATTAGGCTGAGATCAAAACCAGACAAAGACAGTATGAAAAAAGAATACTACAGACCAGTATCTCTCATGAACATAGCTGTAAAAACCCTCAACAAAATATTGACAAATCAAACCCGCAATCTATACAAAGAACAATACACCATGACCAAATAGAGTTTATCCCAGGAATGCAAGGTTAGTTCTATATTTGAAAAACAATTAATGTAATCCATCACCATAAAAGTTTAAAGAAGAAAAACTATATGAGTGTATCAATTGAGGCAGAAAGGAATTTGATAAAATCCAACGTTCATTCATGATAATAAATCTCTGCAAACTAGGAAAATAAGGGAACTTCTCAATCTGATAAAGGGCATTTACAAAATTCCTACAGCTAATGTCAATACAACTCAATAGTGAGAAACTGAACACTTTCCTAAGACTGGGAATCAGATAAGGATGTCCATTCTCACCACGCCTATTCACTATTGTATTGGATGTCCTAGCCAGTACAATAAGGCCAGAAAAAAAATAAAATAAAATAAACGGCTTTCAAATTGAAAAGGAAGAAACAAAATCACCCTTATTTGTAAACAACAGGATTGTTTATGCAGAAAATCCCAGTAATCTACCAGAAAACTCTTAGAACTATTCAGTGAGTTCAGCAAGTTTGTGTAACATATGGCCAACACGCAAAAATTAGACATGTTTCTAGAAACCAGAAATATGCAATTGAAAACAGAATTAAAGAATACAATGCCATTTGCAATAGCTTAAAAAAATGACAACAGGTATAAGTTTAACTAAATATACAGGATCTGTATGCTGAAAACTAATAAAGGCTGATGAAAGAAATCAAAGACCTGAATAAATAGAGAGACATGTAGTCCTCATAGGGCGAACAACTTAACATAGTAAAGGTGTCAATCCCCTTCCCCGAATCAATCTGTAGAATTAACATCATTCTGGTCAAAATATAAACAAGATTTTTTGTAGATATGAACAAGCAGATAGGAAAATTTATATTGAAAGAAAAAAAAAAAAAGACAAAAAAACTCCACCCCAGAATAGAATAGCCAAAATAAGTTTAAAAACAAAAACAAAGTTGGAGGAATCATACTACCTCATTTTAAGACTTAGTTTAAAGCTATAGTAAGCAAGACAACATGGTACTGGTAAAGAGGTAGACACATAAATCAGAATGGAGAGTCCAGAAATAGATCTACACAGAAATAGCCAATGGATTTTTGACAAAGGTTTAAAGACAATTCAAGAGATAAAAGGTTGTCTTCTCAACAAACGGTGCTAGAAGAAGCATTTGGCATGCAAATACAAAAACAATCAACCTCGATATAAACTGTATACTTTATACAAAAATAACTAAAAATAGGTTATTGATGTAAAGGTAAAAATGTTGAACTATGACACTTTCAGAAAAAAAGAGCAGAAAAGCTTTATGACCTGGGATTAGGCAAATTCTTAGACATGACATTAAATGCACAGTTCATTAAAGGAAAAAAAAATAACTTGGTTGTTATCGAAATTAAAAGCCTTTGCTTTGTGAAAGATAAGGTTAAGCAATTAAAAAAGAAACACTACTAACAGAGAAAATATTTTCAAATCATATATCCAATAAAAAACCTAGAATATATAAAGAACTCTCAAAACTCAACAGTAGGAAGCCAAACCACCCATTGTTAAAATGAGTAAAAGACCTGAACTGACACTATACCAAAGAGGAAGACAGCACGTGTGTGGCAGGTAGAGTTACACGCACCTCCCCTCTGCCAAAGATGTTCATGAACCTATGAATATGTTTGTAACATGATGAGGGGGAATTAAGGCTGCTGATGGAATTAAGATTGCTAATCAGCTGACCTTTAAATAAAGAGATTATCCTGGATTATCAGAGTGGGCTCAATGTAATTATGTAAGTTTTTTAAAATAGAAGAGGGAAGCAGAAGAGGAGGTTAGAGTCAGTGCTTTGAAGACTCCAAGAAATGAATATAGTCTCCAGAAGCTGGAAAATCAAAGCAGGAGGAAAGTGCATTTTCCCCTAGTGCTTTCAGAAGGAACACAGCCCTGCTAACACCTTGATTTTAGCCCAGTAAAACCCATTTCAGACTTCTGACCCTCCAGAACTATAAAATAATAAATTTGTGTTGCTTGTTGCTTTAAGTCACTGTTTGTGGTAATTTGTTACAGCAACAATTGCAAACTAATATGCAACATGAAAAGATGTTCAACATCATTAGCCATTAGGAAAACACAAATTAAAACAATGATGAGATACCACCATATACCAATCAGAACAGCTAAAATTAAAAATACTGACAACATCAAGTGATGACAAGAATGTGGAGCAAGTGAAACTCATGCATCACTGGTGGACAATGCAAAACGGTAAGCCACTCTGGAAAACAGTCTGGCTGTTTCTTAAAATGTTAAATATATACCTACTAGTAGATTCAGCCATTCTACTTCCAGGAATTTACCTAAGAGACATGAAAGTATATTTCTATACAAAAACATGTACATTGTATTCATAGCAACTTTATTTGTAATAACCCCAAAGTGGAAACCACCCCAATGTCCATCAACAGATGAACTGATAAACAAGCTGTGGTATCTCCACACAATGGAGTTACTACCCAGCAATAAAATAAAATGAACTGTTGATACATGCTACCACATTGATGAATTTCAAAATAACTATGCTGAATGAAAGAAGCCAGAGAAAAAAGAGTATATACTGTATAATTCCATTTATATAAAACTCAAGAAAATGCAATTTAATCAATAGTGACAGCGGTTGCCAGGGGACAGTGGCAGGAGGAAGCAAGAGGGAAGGATTACAAGGGACACAGAAATTTTTGGGATGATGGATATATTCATGATCTTGACCATGGTGATGGTTGACAGGTGTATGCATATGTAAAAATGTACCAAACTGGGCACTTTAAATATGAAGTTCATTCTATGCCAATTAGACCTGAATAAGATGTTTTTTTTTTTTTAAAAAAGGGCCCAGTACAAATGAATTTTTAAGATTTGTTCCTTAATTGATACATGATAATTGTGTATATTTATGGGGTACAATGCACTATTGGTACATGTATACAGTGTGCAATGATTCTTTCAGCGTAATTAGTATCCATTTCTTTGTGTTGGGAACATCGAAAATCCTCTCCACTAGCTATTTGAAATTATACAGTATACTGTTGTTAGCTGTAGTCTCCCTACAGTGCTATAGAACACTAGAAATTATTCTTCCTATCTGGCTACAATTTCATATGCATTGACCAATCTCTAGTAACCACTACTCTACTCTCTACTTCTATGAGATAAACCTTTTTAGCTTCCACATACGAGAACAGGTAGAATTTCTCTTTCTGTGCCTGGCTTATTTCACTTAACATAATTTTCTCCAAGCTCATCTGTGTTGCCACAAATGGCAGGATTTCATTCCTTTTTATGGCTGAGTAGTATTCCATCATGTATATAAAGCACATTTTCTTTATCCAGGCAGCCCGTTGATGGACATTTAGGTAGGTTCCAATTCTGACTATTGTGAATAGAGCTGCGACAGACATGGGAGTGCAGGTGTCCCTTCGATTTGTTGATTTCCTTTCCTTTGGGTATATACTCCGTAATGGGATTGCTGGATCATATAGTAGTTCTATTTGTAGTTTTTTGAGAAATTTCCATACTGTTTTCCATAATGGCCGTACTAATTTACATTCCTACCAACAATAAGAGTTCCCCTTTCTCTGGATTTTATTTATTTTGTGGATTCTTTTTAAAATGCTGTATCGCCAGGGCTCCTGATGATGTATAGAAACTGAGCCAAAGATGATTAAAGAGTTGAATTTTGAAAAAACGTTTTATTTATCAATTTGTTTCAGTTTTATTTTCCTTTTGTATATGCACAGAGTAATGTATAATAAAACTATGTCTAAATCTAAAGCATTTTTTAAGAACTATGAAGTAAAAACCTTAAGTGATCAGAAAGTACTGTGTCATGGTTTCTTAGTTTCAATGTCAGCTATTTTTTTTTCTTTCTTCATGACATAAAATAACAGTGCATTTTTCAATCAATGATGTCTTAGATTCAAGGAAATACAATAGCTCCAGCATTAGATCACTTCTCATCCCTTCTACAGCGCCTGGTCCAGTCCAGGCCATCATTGCCCCTGGCCTGGCTTACGGTTCCAGCTTCCTACCTGCTGTTCCCAGGTCCACGGATGGCCCCACAGCAGTTTATTCTCAACACAGTAGACAGAGTGTCGTTTAAAAAAGTAAATCAAACGAGATCATTTTTGTGCTCAAAATCTCCCAGCAACTTTTTATAAGATCCATAGTCCTTACAAGACCCTAAATACCTGTGCCATTCTCCACCCCACCTCACCACCTCCCTCCAGTCTTTCTGCAACTCACTTCACATTCATCAGACTGGCTTCTTTGCTCGTCACAGAATATGTCACAAATGCTAACACCTCAGGACCTTTGCCCTTGCTTTTCCCTGTGCCTGGAAATCTCTACCCTCTGACTTCTGCATGGTGCCGTCTTCTCACCTTCCTCAGATCCTTGCTCAAATGCCATCTTTTCAGTGAATCCTTTCCTTACTAACCTGTTTAAAACTGCAATTCCCCTTCAACACCCTTGGCGGCAGCCCATCCCCATCTCCTGTTCTCCTTTCCTGCTTTCTTTTTTTCCATGGCTCCTATCACCGTATGACATATATACATTTCATTTAGTTATTTGTCTGTTTATCTGTCTGTCCCTCACATGAGTATGTAAGTCCCATGAGAAAAATGGATTTTTGTTTGTTTTGTTCTTTGCTGTGTTTTCAGCGCCTAGAACAGTTCTTCAGCAAACAGCAGGTGCCCAATAAATATTTGCTGTTGAATGAATTAATATACATTCTTGAGTGGCTTGTGAGGATAGCCTGCAGCAGCCAGGTGCAAGGTGGAAATTTCTTTAACATTTTGTGTTTTCTTTAAAAAACTCATATGTATGTTGCACTTTATAATGGAGAGACCTGTGTTTGATTATAAACATACATTACCTCAAAAATTTTTGAGCCAGAATAATAGTCCGGGAAACTGTTTACCCATAGCATAAGCAGCATTCTGAGAAGCACAGCTTTAAGCATTAGGACCTTCATTTTATCTTGATATAAATTAGTTTATACAGACACATATGAGAGGTCTGCAAAACTGGAGATATCAAACTGATAGCAAATAGGCTGGCTCTAGGCATAAGTTTATTCTTTTTTTCTTTTTTTTTCCTTTTTCTTTTTTACTGACCGGTAACGGGATCACAACCCTCGGTGTCGCACCCGCACCGCGCTCAGCCAGTGAGCGGGAACCGGTCTCCACATGGGATCCGAACCCTCGGCGGGAGCACCGCCGCGCTCCCAAGTGGCGCACTCTCCAGTGTGCCACCGGGCCGGCCCTAGGCATAAGTTTATTCTGAATACACTTGGAAAATACGTAGTACAGTACAACTCAATACACCTTGTGAGAAAACGAGTCTTTAAATTACAAGAATCAAAAGCAAGGTAATGTCAGCTAAAATTGATTCTATTTTTTTGTTGGGCTGGGGGAGTCAAGAAGAAATGACTTGGAGAAATGCAAAGACAATGCTATCAGTGACAGTCTCTTTCTTTAAAAAGTGGGAAAGAACGCCTTGATCTTGCTCTGTTTCCATTATCTGTTTTGTACGGAGCAATTATAATGTGTTTTATGTCAAAGATGGTTTCTTTTTTATTCACCAGCAAATAGCAGCCATTTGATAAGTTTCTCCTACTTCTCTTTTTTCTTCTGGCACTTTCTCCCATGGTCTTTCTCCACTCTCCTCTTTTTTCTTTGTTCCCCTGAGGCTTGATAACAAAAGAAAAAAAAAAACTTGGATATAAGTTCAGAAAGAAAATGAGTTCAATGTGGGGAATCCAAATGCTAGGAGTTTGAAATGAGCATGCGGCTGGCTTACGGTTCCTTTTGGCAGAACATAGGGGAGAGACCTGGCAAAACTCCTCCAAGGGTGGGGAACTGCTCACCTGCCCGGTACACAGGGGATGCACAGAGCAGCTTAATCTTCCTGCCAGTGGATTGCCTTGCAGTCTGTAAATATAAGGTGGAAAATTCTTCCAGGGTGGAGAGAACCTAACTGAGGTGGTTTGCTCAGCATCTGCTATAGATTGTGGGGAGGTGCGTGCACATGCTGGGCTTTATTGATATAAATCATTTTGTCATGAGGTCTCATCAGTGCTCAGGTAAATGAGTCAATTGCATTTTGTCATTATGTGCAATCATCAGGTTGTATATTATATAATTTATCCACTGTCGGTTTTGAATAGAGCAATTTTCACCGAGATATTTATTTTCAGACCTGGAGATGACAAATGACTCTTAATTTGCTTCAGTTTGTTCCTTCAGAGCTTCTCCACCTTTGTTCCAGTGATTTGGGCCCCAGAGGTCACCGACACTTCCTAACAGAAGGGTGGCAGGAATGTCCATCTGAGCAGAGTGTTCCAGCCACTCCGTGAGAACAGGAAGGTAGGGGCATGAGAATAAAGAAGAATCTCCACGATTAAAAACACATTCCCAGATACTGCTATGCAGCAGTTACTGCACACATGCATGGCTTGTCCTTCTGTGCCTAACAGTAATTCATAGATTTCTAGATAATAAGCACTGACTCAATTACATGACAAATAATTAGAAGGATGTGAACTCTCCTCACATTCCTTAAAGAGTTCTATAAGAGTGACCCTGTAAACGTAACTTTTTTCAAATACCTAACCACAATTTCAGAAATTTCCAAAAGAATCACGCTTCTATCCATTTCTGGTTTTCATCTTCTAACTTAATTTTTCATCTCATAGAAGAAGCTACCAACACACATGACCAAAGAAAAATCTCACCTGAATGTACTATATCAATGTCTAAGTTACCTCATCCTTCATTCTATCTGCCAGTCTTTTAAAATTTTTATTTTCTATTTTTTGCAGAATCACATTGTTCATGGCCTCCAGGGGAGTCAGTCCTTAAGCTGGCACCTCCAACTTCTCATGTGTTTACAGTCTTAGTATTTTCTTCCTGCCCCTCTTCTTCCCTGGAGCCTCGTGCTTTTGGTAAGCCACCTTTTCATGACTCCCCATAATAGTTCTCCAGTGCACACCAGAATAACTGCACCTGCCTTTCTTCTCCACCTACCAAGTCCATTTAAAGCCACAAACCCACCATATGTCAATTGTTTTCCTCCATCTAGTCGACAGGTAAAGAGAACATAACCACACTCAGTAAAGATATTTATTCTCATTTCCCAAACCAAGGGAGATGTGGAAAGAGGTTCTTAATCAAGGGTGTATTGAAGGATCAGAATAATGGCTAAATTGGGGACAATATGCCTAGCAAGGTCAAAACAATTTTAAAAATGCATGTCTTTGAGTACAAGGGCTGTCTTATTTATATCTATATCTACTGCAATGCCTACAACGGTGATGGTCACAGAGGACAATGTATTATAAAATGACCCGGATTAATGTGTGACTCTATAGTTGGCTTAGGTATTATGAGAATTTATGGCATTCACCCTAGCAGGACCCAAGTGGCAGACATCCGACGCACCTTGCCTTGATCCATCTATGCACATTACAAATGTCCCAGCACAGAGACAGTCAGTCAGTCAGCAGGGCTGTGAGACAGTCCAGAGGAACAGATAAGTGCTTAGGCTCTAGAGTCAGACTCTGGGTTCACATCTTGGCTATATTGATTTACAATTACGTGACCCTACACAAGTCACACAACCTCAGTTATCTCCTCCATAACATGGGGATTAAGAGTCCCTTGCTCTTGAGGTTATTATAAAGATTACATGAGATGATCATGTGAAGTACCCAGCACGTACATGTCGACCAAACATACATTTATTTGCTAGTATAGAGAGATTAGGACACAAAGGTCAATAAAGGGCTTCACATAACCACTGCCCAATATTAATTGAAAGAACCTGTATCAGCACTGACCAGAGGCTACTTTGTAAAGGAAGACCATGTAATTTCACAGTGATAGGAGTGAATTGGTACCAGTCTTCCCCATCTCCCTTCTATATTCCACAGGCACAACAGACTACACATGAGGTGGCAGCTGGGATGCAGTCTGTCCTCCTGCTGGCAGCAAAGCTCACGTTTGTAGGGAGAGTGGCTCTAGACCCACGTCTAGCTCACTCCTGCTGTGCCTCAGAAGGAAAGCTTTCCACCTCAGGTTGCAGTTGGTGACCCGACATATCCTGCCTAAGCTACTCCACAAAACAGGAACATGAAGCTTTCCACATTTTCAGATCTGTCTTCATTTTGGTGGAGGTGTCATTTCCTGGCTGCAGGGGGAGCCAGAGATAAGCTAGGGGAGGACAACAGATCAATAAGACCCAAGCTTGCCCCACCTCGGCAGTGTCTTACATTTGGTGGCGGAGAGCTGGGATTTATATTGCCCTCGGACCAGCCGGCATGTAGACCCGTCTCCATTGCAGATCCCACAGTTGTCTTCCTTGGTGGCGCTTCCCAGCTGGTGATCACAGCCGACAATCTAATGAGAAAGAGAGACGTGTAATTCAACTGGCACCGACCAATGGAGGGGTTCACCGATGGAGGCAATCACCACCAAATTACCGTCCCTTCATCACCGAGGGGCATAAAACAGGCTTCCCGTGAAGGAGACTGAATTCGGCTGGAATTTGACCAAGCTGAGGAAGAAAACACGTAGCATGGGTAAAGATGCTTTTACCATTCTAATATATAGACAGAAAGAAGGGTAGAAGAAAGAGAATCAGACAGAATGAGGAAGGTAGGGAAGGATGGGGACAGGGTGAGGGAGAAAAGAAGATCCTGAACTTCTGACATTACAAGAACTTAATTCAAAAATAATTCCCAATGACAATAATTATGACTCACCCAAATGTTGAACAACATAACCAGGAGGTAATGGTAGCAGGAAACATTTTATGAATAATCTCCAGGTTGCCTATGTTTCTTAGAAGGTAAGCTTCATAAGGGCAGGAGATTTGTATGTTGCGTTCATGGATATATTCCAAGCAACTAGAACTATGCTTGGTAAATTCAGGGCTGTCAATAAATAATTGCTGGATAATAATGAAAATCCTACATTTTTAGCTAGCACTTCAGCTAAACGAAGAGAAACACAATCAGCTAACAGAAACTAGCTTAGTGTGTGCGTGTGCAGAGAAAGCAGGGGGTTGGCCTGAGAGCAGCAGAGGTGACCAACACTGAGACCCTGCTATTTGCCAAGTCCTGTCCTGTACCAGGCACGATACAAATACCTCACTAACTCTCAAGAACAAGCACATAAGATATCCCCATTTTATAGTTGAGATCACAAATCTTGCCTGAGGTCATTTAGTCATTTAGCTAATAAGCAGCCAACTTCTAAATACTTTTAGTCATTTAGTTAATAAGCAGCCAACTTCTAAGTCTTTATAAAATATGTGGGCAATCTCATTTGCATGTTTACTCTTTCCTTTCCAAAGTTTGAGTTAAAAAAAAAAACAAATTCAAATCCAAACTATGCCAGGTTGTACATCTTAGAGTTCTAATTAGAGCTGATACCAAAAGATGTATTCCACTACCAATTATTGTCTGTGATGAAATAAAGTGAGTGACAATTGAAGGAGCTTATCTCCACAAAGTCCCCACAATTCAACTTGCCTTTCAAAAATCTGGTTGTTAATATGCCCTTTCTTTGAGGCTTGATTTTCCTTTTTGTACCTTTTATTAATAATTGCAAACAGATGTTTAGGCAAAGGTTTAAAAATACAATTATTTAGCATTGTGTTATGTCTATACTCTATTTAAGAAATGTGGCAACATGTATTTTTTCATTAAAAGCAAACACCTTTTAAAATAGATGACAAAGCAACAATTCCTTCAACAATTGCACATTTTTGAAATGCAAAAATGTCAGGAAAACATGGTGCTGAGTTCTACAGCAAAGGCCAGTTGCTCCATCCCTGTGGGTTCACTGTGGTCAGGCAGTAGTTCACCTCAGTCTGTTCAGAGGCTGCAGTGAGGCCACTCCAGAATTCAACTGAGTTTCACCCGTGCAGAGTCAAACATGTGCTGGCTCAAGACTTCTTTGGTGTGCTTCTATGTAACTTCAGTAAAATTATTTTCAAAATTCTTATCTGTAGATGGGCCCATACATGAGCTGATCAAATCTGTATGCATTCATATTCTGAATACAGTGTGAAATGGGAATACAGAAGTGCCTCATTTACAAAAACAATCCATTTGCTCATCAAAGCAGCATTTCTTGAGGACCTGCTGTGGGCTAGGCACTGCACTAGGAGCAAAATTTGATGGTGAATTTAAGCACATATGGGCTCACCCTCATGAGACTTACAATCTAGTGATGGAGGCAGATATTACTCAATCATCCCACACGATAAACATAAAATGATAATCATGATAAAAGTTATAACACAGAGATAACATGGTACTCTGACAGCATAAAATATGGAGAATTTGGTTTGGTTAGAGGCCAGAGACGACTTTTCCAAGAAAGAGTCCTTTGCGTTAAGATATGAATGAGGAGTCAGAGTTAACAATGGAAGGGGATGTGTTGATGTGAGGTTTACCACCTTTAGAAATACCTACACATGGCTAATTAGAGAGGAAGCAACAAAAGTTGGCAAAAATAAAAAAAAAAGGTCAGAAGACTAAATCATCTGATTGTCTTAGCAGGGTTGAATCCTTTGAGAAAGCATGAGGCAGCCCTCAAAGAATTATTGACTGTACTGTTGCCATTTGGGATTGAAAAAGATGGGCTTAATCTTACAAGATCCTCAGCTATGTGAAGGGCAAGATGGGCAGTGGGAATCGACACTCTCAGGCATCTCAAACCGAACTAAAATTACCCCTTAAATTACAGGAATTTTAGGTTTCTCAAAGGATTTAAGTTTCTCTGGAAAATTTTTAATGGACTCTGATGACTCCAAAGGAGCCAAAGGAGATAATCATGAAAATCTCTCTATAATTCTAAAGATTTCTTAAGGTTCCAAAACAATTTTAAGAAAAGAACAATTCAGCTTCACAGATCCAAAGTAACAGTCATGTTATGAATAGCTAAATAGAAGGTGACATACTTGAAGGCTAACTTGGCCAGACCCCCAACTTAGCACTCTCAGTGTGGGTTTCTGGACCCTAGGATATAAACCAAGTCAGTTCTAACTGGGCTTTGTTTAACTGCAGAGTTTAAAAGACAAATATCTCCCTGACACAATTGTTTTTTTTTTCTTTTCTCTGTATCAATTCCTCTTTAAGATGCCAAAATATTCTAACTCAATTATTTTTAAAATGCGGAATACTTCATCATCAGATAAAATGTTCTTATTTTGGTCCAAGTGGAAAATTGTTTGCAGTTATATCAGGATAACCATTCCTAACATTTCTTAATCTGTTGATGTTGAATAACTGTTAGATTAATTAAAAATTAAACTGTTACTTTAAGACTTATTATTAATAAGAGAGAGAAAAATAAATAGGAATACAGAAATGGTATTAATTGGCAGGTATAATCCCAGATCCCTTTGTGCTATTATTTCTGCCTAGAATACTCTTTCCCAGTTCCTTATTTGGTAAACTCCTATTCATCCTTCAAATCCCAAATTAAGTGTCTCCTCCTCAAGAAAAAGCCCTTTTCTGATTCCAGAGTTAACTGCTTCATTGCTCTGTGCCTTCTCAGCCTTTTTGTTCAGACCTCCATGTGGCAGAGATTGCAGGTCACCATCCAATATCCACCTTCTCTGATTTTTCTCAGTTTGAGAACCCCAATTTTATTTGGGTTGGCAATATATCCTGTTAAAAGAACACATTTTTTATTGGCCATGTGACCAAGTTGTAATTAGTAAAATAAAAGTGAAAGTGACATGTGGGACTTGTGGGAAGCCTACTAGAGAGAGGCTGACTTAGCTGGGAAAGGCCCCCTTCTGCCCCCTTGCCTGCCTTCTTTCCTGTTGGCTCCAGTAGGCATCTTGAAAAACGAGACAGTCTTGAGAATGGAAGCCTTGCAGTAAGGATGACAGAACTGAAAGAAAGAGAGCCTGGTTTGTGAACCACACTTGAACTGATGACATCTTGACTTGTTTTCTTATGAGGGAATAAATCCTATATGTGTTTAAGCCACTATTATTTGGGGTTTCATTTCTATGCACCTGATTCAAATTGTTATAAAGCTTATATTGAGTTTAATCTATTTACATGTCTGTCTCCAACCACATCATAGACTATTTGAAAACCCGTGTTTTACTAATTTTTGTATTTCTGCTGGGTAGCACATTATTTAACATTTGAGATGCATGATGAAACACATAACACCAAACAATGATTTGCTAATAATTCCAATGCAGGCTACAGATAGGAACCTTAGACTACAGTCACTGATGACACATATGTAGGCAAAAGTGTGTGTGTGTGTGTGTGTGTGTGTGTGTATGTGTGTGTATTTGAATCTGTGTGCACAGAGAAACAGACATACCATAAACGACAACTACAGGCCAAACCTAAACCTCTATCCTGATGCATGAACAAGAATTACTGTAAAAGGCTAGTATTTTTTAGAGACTATTTCCCAGTCACCTACATTCATTATCAGCACAGTCATGGAAGGCAATGTTCGGTTCACTAAATTCCCACACCCATCCCATTCTGGACAAAACATTAAAGTGGGATAATGACCACTCATAACTTTGGCAACTGCGTGGAATTTTTTTTTGCAAACGGTGGAAAACTAACTGGATATGTTGGCCTAATGCAGCTTATTAGTATTCTGCTACTAGGTGTCAGCTGGATAGAGTGGTCTAACCTAATCTTCATCCAAAATGATTGTATAGTGTTGCTAATTTTACATTTTTTAAAAATCTCAGACAACATAAAAAGTAATAAGATCCAAGAATTTAGAGAAAAGTGAAATAATACCCTGAGACTTACAAAGATTAATAATGTGTTTGTTGTAGATATCATCAGTGGGTCATCAAGTTTTGCTTTTATATCCTAAATGTATGCTTTTTGTGCCCTCTCTTATATACATATCAGTATACATGTACACGGACATGCAGTCTTTTGCCTTATTTTTGAGTAGAACACGCACACTTAACACTGCTGATTTTTCTTCATTGTTCTTTAGGATATACTAAAGGGAGGGGGAAAAAAACCTCCCCTTTACCAGAAAACTAGTACCATAGCATCCCGTCCAAGTTGGCTCACGGACTTTCAGCATGTTGTACAGATTTTAGGCATCAGGCCTGCAGCATGTGCTGACAGAGCTTTCTTCCTTCACTTTACAGAGCTGAGAGCAAGTGAACAGGCAGAACATAAGACTGAAATTCTCTAGACACTGAAATATATATAATAAAATGTCTTCACTAGAAGCCACAGGAGAAAGAAACATCACTGTGCTAATTAATAATTTGGAGAATGTAAATAAACATAATCCATAAGCAGATATCACCCCCCTGTGGGTTCACGCTGGCCACGTTTCAAATGGTTTCCCATAAGGACCTCAACTTCGAGCATCAAATACTGAGCCAATGATGTCAAGCTATTCTTGGTCCAACACCATGAGGTAAGAAACTTTCAAATCCCTCCATTTTCAGCACTGGGAAAGACAAACATGGAAAACTAAATTCTGCAAATCTGATTATGTTCTAAGATGTTCTTATTTATAGTTATTTCATTGAGATAGAACTTTATCGGTAGTAGTGTGCTCTTACATACATTATAGCCTCTCTTAGCAATTCTGTTAATAAGTAGTGGAAGTAGTTTCTCCAACCTTATCCTCAAAAGATTTAGATATCGATTAATTTGTTTACGCTTAACTTTTTTAACAAAATTTTTATTGCATATACATATAACAACAACATTTTTAGAAAAACAAAAGGAAAATGGATCAAAGAGAAAAATAAGGTAAGAAAAACAAAATTAAGACAGAAATGAGGGAATTACACAGAATGCACATTTGTTAGATGGGGAGCGGGAGTCATATATCTGGATTTGAGCTTCCTAGAAAACAGGAAAACATGAACAGTTGTAAGAGTCACAGCATCTACCGGATCTCTTAGAAAATATATAGAATAATGTGTTCTTTGTAGTAAACACAAGAAATATTTGTGTAATAAGTGAATGAAAAACTGGTTCAGGAAAACCACGATTACTCAAAGTACTAAAATTCCAAGCGTACATATCCTGTGAGTCTTCTGAAAGACAATGCCATGTAACAATATCCTGATAATATCTGAGCAAATAAATATAAGATATTTCAAAGACCTGGCTGTTAAAAACCTTTGATGAATCCTAATGGTCAGGGAACATTTGGTACAAGCAAATTTTAAGAAGCCAAAACAAATCATCCGGATATACAGCATTGAGATGGTCTGACTTAATCCAAGGGTAGACTTTAGAGCATTTAGGGCTGGGCTGGCAAAAACTGGCACATGTACAGTATTCCTCCGGCTAGGACCCACAGCAGCCATTGCTGATCCACAGCAGTACTCTTTGCCACTGAGGTTTTATGTCTTTAAGCCAAATCCAAAAGACTATGGTTGTCATATGAGGAAACTAAACCAATTTTCCATTCCAGAATCAGAGAAATGAATTGTCTGCCTACCTTTTAGACAGTTCTCCACAAATATTATTTCTCTTAAGATTTGAAAGATTTCGAGTACAGATTATAATACCAAGGATCAGAGAAGATAACCTCCCTAAGGTCACATAGCTGGTAAGTAACAAAACTAAAATTCCACCTTGGGATTTCTGACAATAAGTTATAGTAGGATGCATATTAACCAGGAAAAAAAGTACGGTAAAATATTTATGTGGCAATGATGAGTTAGGACAAATATTCTTACCAAGATCACCGCTGCCAGAGTTAGCCTTATGCACAGGAATGAACAGATGGTTTCATCTCTAATATGTGACTTGGAAATACTTATGGGAAGTGAGCGGAAAGGTGCTACTCCCCGTCTACACCTGTGGTCCACACCTCCTTGCACTGCACACATACATACATACTTTTCTCATGGTTTGTTATGGGTGCCCAAATTTCCTCCTTTACACACTTATTTCTTTGGTTTACAACTAATATGAGAAAATAGGATCTCCAGTAATTCACAAAGGTGCTAACAGTAGTCCATGAGCTATGTTTACCATGTCCAAAGCCTAATGGAAATATTTTTACCTGCAATAAAACCACATAAGGTCACCAAAGAACCAACCATCTCATTATACAAATAAGCTGAATCTTGATTTTTACTGCATTTATTTTTTAATTGCAAACTCAGGTCTTTAAGTCATAAAATGGGAAAACAAATTATTATTTAATACATGCAGTGTTTGGAATAGATGGAAACTTCCAAAACACAAGGCCCATAGGAACAAAAATAAGAAAGGACTCCTTTGTGTTAAAAGTTGGGAACCACTGGTATAGTTCTTTGTTTGTTGTTTGAATACCCTTGGGAGGAGTAACACATGAAGTTGTTGATTATACTTAAATTAAACCAAATCAACTAAGCATAAGGCATTATGCTGGCTGTTACAGTGCTGTGGGGAATACACAAAAGTAGTTGGCAAGGTCTCAATCTAGGGTAAATGGGTTTAATCAGATCATTTCCTCAAAACAGGTGAGAGTAGAAAAGGAGTGAGGTCACTAGGATTAAAGGTCAAAGGGACACGGGGGAGGAGGAAGATAGAAGGGAGAGCCACTTACAGGATAGAAGGTGAACTAGTGTTTGCCAAACACTTAAGGTCTATTATATATCTTCTCACTTAATTCTTATAATAACCCTAAAATTAGCTAAAATCATGTCTATTTTACAAAAATGAAACTAAGACTCAGAAAGGTTAAACAACTTGCCCAAGATCACATTACTAGGGCTTGGTGTTGCCAGAATTGAAATCCAGGCTGAAATCCAGGCACTGCATCATCAATGAGCGATCCCTCTATTCTGTGAAACGTTGTGCTCCTCTTGAGGGTTAGAACTGCACTGAAGAGACAGGAAGGGGGAGGATGCACATGCTTCTGCCAGCCACACCTTGTTGCCAAAAGCAACACCTGTGTAGCTCTAAGCACTGAGGTTGAGCACCAGGAAAAACATGGGACCTCTGCAGTCAGTAGCTTTGCACGTATACCTTCAATGGGTAGGAACTGGGTTTTGTTGAGTAATTCAAAGGATGGAAAAAAATAGTTGCTTTTGTTCAATACCACATACACACACCATAGAGGAATACTGGTAAATGCCACAGATTATTAGGCTAAATGGATGAGATGTAGCTTTCCTACACTCTAATATAACACTATGTGGAAACATTTACATGCAAGCATTACCTCCTTTTTCTCTAGGCAGACTTTCCAATGGAATCGTCCCATCTGTGGCATTCTCTCCTCTGAAGATTTTCAATCACTGCTAAGATGATGCAATTTCCTTGTGGATTCATCAGAGCTCTTAGGACAGCCCACAAGGTCCCACATCACCTAACTGAGTGACCTGTCTGGTCTTATTCCTCTGGCTCACTCTCTTTGCTGTTCTTCAAACACACCAGTCAATTTCTCATCTCAGGGCAGCCTTGGTTGTTGCCTCTGGAATACTCTTTCTTAGACACTTTGGCAGCAGTTGTCTCGCCTATTTTATATATTTGCTTGAGAAAATTTCCCCCTTCTCAATAAACCTACTTTGACCAGACTAGTTCACGCTGCATCCCTTCTCAGACCCAAGTCCTCTTACCTGTCCCATTTTTCTTTTCATTCTATAGCACTTATTTTATAATGTGATATAATTTACATATTTATTAGGTTTATTGTTTATTTTCTTTCTTTCTTTTTTTTTTGTCTTTTTTTTTTTTTTTGAGACCTGCCGCACCGTGCTCAGGCAGTGAGCGAACCGGCCATCCCTATACAGGATCCGAACTCGCAGCGGGAGTGCTGCTGCGCTCCTAGCGCCGCACTCTCCGGAGTGCACCACGGGCTCAGCCCTTATTGTTTATTTTGTATCTCCTACTAGAATGTAACACCACAAGGTTGGGTATATTTGCATGTCTTGATCACTGTCCATCTAGAACAGTGACTGGCATACAGCAAGAACCTAATAAATGTTAGTCAAATGAATGAATGAATGTTTTTTTTTTTTTTTTTTTTTTTTTTTTTTTTTTTTTTTTTTTTTTTTTTTTGAGACCTGCCGCACCGTGCTCAGGCAGTGAGCGAACCGGCCATCCCTATACAGGATCCGAACTCGCAGCGGGAGTGCTGCTGCGCTCCTAGCGCCGCACTCTCCGGAGTGCACCACGGGCTCAGCCCTTATTGTTTATTTTGTATCTCCTACTAGAATGTAACACCACAAGGTTGGGTATATTTGCATGTCTTGATCACTGTCCATCTAGAACAGTGACTGGCATACAGCAAGAACCTAATAAATGTTAGTCAAATGAATGAATGAATGAATTCAGACCATAGGCAAAGCCACAGGTAACATGGATGTATTGTGATTTCAAAGAATTTTCCTCCTTGTCCCAACCTAGAACATAACAGCCACCGCCACTTAAAAACTCTGCCACTGCACAGAAAGGGAAATATCGCATGTCCTCATTCATAAGTGGGCGCATAAAAAAAATACAAATTACAAAAGAAAGATGCGACAATCATAATAATTGATCGAACTTTCAAAAGAGAGAACTGAGGCCACCAGAGTGAAAATTTTGTGGAAAATTTACATCTAAAGGGGGAGGGAAAGGGGGGGATGAGCAAGAAATTGGTAAAGGGCCAAAAAAAAGTCTACATTGTGTAATGTTGAATGTACTAATGATAATAGGATACTAACCTGAACATCACATATTGCACATAGATATTGATATTCAATGCTGTACCCACAGATATATACAATAAATTATGTTTCAATAAAAAATAAACTAAATAAATAAATAAATAAATAAATAAATAAAAACCCTCTGCTACTGGTTCCAAAGACCAAAAGAAACCTCTCTGTCAAAAAGAAAAAGATCTGTAAGGATGCATCATTTTATAACACTGTACTCTGAGAGTTTAATTTCCACTTGTCTCTTTGCCTGCTATGTTGCTGCTCCTTTATCCACGACTCCGGAACTGACTTGGGGTATACATGCTCATTATTTTTAAGTGAGTCTCCCTCTGGTCTTTCTTCCCACTAGGCACAGTGATCTGGGGTTCATGCTCAGGCTCTGACACCAACCCTGGACCTGGAGATTCACCTTGTACTCGATCTCCTGAGCATCTGATTCTTGGCTTTTCCTAATGGACTTAGCCTGGGCAACCTCCTGGCCAGACTCTCCCCATGACCCTGTGTGAGCTCTAGTCCTTTGGCTAGTTATCTGGCTGGACCAGAGCCCCTCTCCTTTCACCTCCAAGTTACCCTTTCCCACCTCCCCCAGTGTGTAGGGACATCAAGAAAATCTGTGGTTAAATGTTATAGGAAGACCTGGTTTTATAGGAATGAGATTTTGTCAGGTCCTGTTTTTAAGGGTCCTTTTCCTATCTTCTTTATTGTTGGAGCTAGAGAGATTTTTTCTGGGGTTCTTATTAGCTTGCTCACTGTGCAGTTCTGGAGATATTGGCTGATCTCCACTGGTTCCATAGTACTTATCTTTTTACATTATAAAGTAAATGGAAGATAAAGGAGCCGTCAATGCTAGGGGCATGAGACAGTGGACAGAAAGTGGTAAATTTATTAGATTGCAAAACATTTTTAAAGAATTTTTCCTGTACTGCCTTTCTTGAGGTCAAGAATCTAATTCATCTAATGGCTGGATAAACACCCTGGAAGGGCAAAAGAGAATAAGACTTATTTTTAACATTTATTAAAACTCTCAGGTGCTACCAGTCTGATTTATTTTGCTCCTTATTTATTTCAGGGTCTGGGCCAAATTCTTGTATAAATTTATTTCTAAACACATCTGGATTTTTTTTTTGCATATTGTTTTTAGTTAAATTTGTTTATCTAGTAGTATTCAGCAGAAATCCTAAGAATTAACCTAGTATAGACATTTGTTAGTACAGACACTAGAATTCATTCTCAGCAGATGGCCAGGGGACTTTTCTTTAACAGGCTGTCTTCTCCCTCCCTTGCTTCCAAAATTAGGGTGTCTGGAGAATGAGAAACAAAATTATACAAAGGCCTGACCTCTGCCCTTGCTTCTGTCTCTCTGACTGTGAAGTACCCAAGAGGGAAAGTGTTGAATTTGGCCTCACTTCACATGGCATTAACTGTAATTCTTTGTGAATTGTGGTGACATCATGGTATACTTTGACATCACTGCTCAGACTCCCTTCTGCTGCTGGGCATACAGTACATAGTTTTTGTTCAAACACAAGGGTCCTTTGTTGAGAAGAAAGGATAGCAGCTGGTCTTCTGCCCTGGTACAAATGTGGATCTTACTGGAATGTGTCTGTTCAGTAAGTCACCACAAAGTAGCCATTCTGCTGTGATGGCTAGAACTCACTCACACATGTAGCTCTGAAATATTTTGTGGAAATTTACATCTAAAGAGTTTAAAATTCCAGATACGGGCCACAATTCAGCAAAATTCTGCATACAGTCAAACTCTCATTTACATGTCTGGGTATGTTATCTGAAGTCACTATTCCGAGAAGAGTAGCACGCTGGCTGCATTTGCGTGTCAAGGCTAGAGACGAGGGACAAGGAAAGGTGAAGGGCATCTGTGTCCCTCATTAGAACTGCTCAGGCATCTCAGATCCCCAAGTTAGGAGGGCTTGTGCCATTCCTTGGCTCTCAAGTCTAATCCTAGTTATTTCCATAAACGTGTTACTTTGCACTATTTTGAAGCTTCTGGGACAGGGCTATCAGTATTCTGCTTCAAAGTCTGTCAAGGGCATCTCTTCAATTGGTGTATTTATATTTTTTTCCCTTCTTGGGTTCTCTACTGCCATTTCTGTCTGTCCACATTCCACACTGGATCTCTTTAGGGTAAAGCCCGGACAACTTTGATCAAAAGCAGAGTTTACATAAAAATAACATCATCTGTAAAACAGCTCTGAACTTCTGTCCCGCATGGCTCAAGTGCATGTGTGAGGCACAGTTTCAGATCGGCTTGTGAAACTAAAACTTGTTAATCCAAGATTTTTCTTAGGGGAATAAGCCATACTACAAAACATTTGGATGGGATAATAAACTACTTTTATTGGGGAAAAAAAGGGTTTTTTTGTTTGTTTTTTGTTTTCATTTTTACTCTGTTATAGGACAAATAGCCATGACATGACCCTCAGTTCTACCATGAGACTTACAGTTGTCAAAAGTTTTTTCCCCCACTCTGGAAACGTTACATTTATGAGCAACAAGACCATAGTGTTATTTCTCAGTGTTTTACACACATATGCACTTCCCGGGCCACTTCTTACTCTGGAACATCATTACTTATTCCAAGAATCTATGTGCTGTGTAGCCCTAAACCACGAAAGAGACGGCATGACATTGTAGGGCCCCAAATGACTCAACCTCAATGTGATGACTTACTAGCACGTGCCTGAATACGTTTCACACTCAGTATGATTTTCAGTTCCCTCATGAGTTATAAGAGGATAATCAGATCTATTTTATATGCTTAAAAGGAGCTGATGTGGTAGCTTCTATGAAAGGATACAGTACAATCTCTAGCATATAACAACTCTGACCATATATCCTGGAAATTCTGCGAGAATTCTATTTTCAAGCCTTTTATTTTATAGTCCCCAGAAATTATCAGACCATGTGTGCTGATTATTTTGGGGGGATATGTAGTCATTGTGGAAATAGGAGGTATTTGCTCAGTATATATGTGAAATGTGTCTGAAGCTATAAAGAGTGCCTTAGTGGTCTGGTCACCTGAGGACCTGCTGTCCCACAGCTCTAGAGACAGGGTTAAGTTTGCAAAAGCTCACATTCATTTCACCTCTGGGTTCAATGACAGTAAATATGAAGTAACAACTCCAATCCTGAAGAAGAAATATATTCTCCTTTAGAGGTCAGAGCAGATGGAGCTTCATTGGAAAATTTTTTTTTTCACATCCCTCTATCCTGCTAAAGTAGCCAATGAAATAGCAGCAAGCCTTGTTGGCTCTTTGGAAAATGACATATGGGAGTTTTTAAGGATTTTGTTAAAGGAGAAAAAAAAAACCCCACGCTTCTCTGGAATTACTGTAAAGGAGCAACTCATTTCTTTTGCAGTCCACTCTAATGAGGTGGCTCTTTGGAAAATGACATATGGGAGTTTTTAAGGATTTTGTTAAAGGAGAAAAAAAAAAACCCCACGCTTCTCTGGAATTACTGTAAAGGAGCAACTCATTTCTTTTGCAGTCCACTCTAATGAGAGAGGAATGCTTAGGATTCTGGAAATATCCTTCCTTAGCTCTTGAATTCTAGAACCACTGATACAGAGTGAACTCAAGGACCACTTTTAGGTACGTGCAAACAAGTAACAGTCACTAAGTGTATTTGTCAACATAAAATACAGATTTCTCAGAGTCATTCTTCTAAAACCTAAGGTCCTGGAAAGACATATTTTCAGGGGCTGGGGCAAGAGCGTAGGGTCCCGTTTTCTCCACTGGAGACTCCACCCATATGAATGTGTTGATATGACTGCTGAAAGCAATGAAAGAAGGTAGGCACTCAGCAATCTACTCTGGTATAGGAAATATTCAAGATCTATTTATGGTAATGGGGAAGAATCCCTGAATCTGAACGCACAAGCCAAAAAACAAATGTTAATTTTTTTTTTTTTTAAAGGAAAAGTAGGCTTCCTGAAACTGGGAATTTGAATTGCTTATTAATCAGAATTAGCAATAAACAAATAAAACAGGAGTTACAAAGTCCTGAGAGAAAAGTGGACTGGCTGATTTTCAATGGGCTCCAAATTTCCTGAGGCAGATGAAAAGTTGGCTGCTGGACATGGTGACTGAACTGGGCTGGAAAAAAGCTGACAGTTATCAATTTGGCCACCCTTTCAAACTCTAGGGTTTAGGATAACCAAAAGCATTTTGCTGAATCATTGCACTATTATGACAATGGCAAAATGAACTGTTTCTTCTTTCATTTTAGACAAAAACAAATTCATTCAAAAGGCCCTGAGATAAAAAGAAATAACTGGATACATTTTTCCCATTCAGAAAGATTAAGAAAATTCCACTAACTGCCCACTCACATGCAAAGAAATGAATTCAGATTCTTTCCTATTGTAGTCCTAGTTTAAATCTAGCTGAAACTATAAATTTCAAATCTGACAGAATTTAGCATGCAGCATATGCCTAATTTGAGAGTAAAATTAAATCACATATAACAGGAACATTAAATTTAGAGATATTTTTAAATTTACATTTTTATAATGGTTATAACTGGTTTTTAGTCAGTTTTCCAAAACTACTTAAAAAGAGTTACCTTAACACAGAAAGCTTATATATATGTTATCCTCTAATCTCTCTAAAGTTACCCAAATTACCTTCCTCTGTGCCCTAACCTTACTGCTTCATGGTGGACCATGGGCAAAGAAGAGAAAGGATTTAAAATTTTTATGGTCCATACAATAATTATAATTTGGCTATACTGTACCATGTAACATTTCTCATGCATGTATTTTGTACATGTAATTTGAGATAACTGGTTTATATTTTAAGAATATGCAATACATCTCTGTGAATCTAACTTGAAAAGCTCCTAAATTCTACAAGGCCGGGTCTACCAAATGCCATATTTGCAGGAAAACATATTTAACCATTGATTTTACGGATTTCAATTACTGTCATCTCAAATGGGTTCTTGGCGTAGTGTTGAGTTAGTCTTCATGCTGTTTTTCAACATTAAAATGTTACTATTTAAAGCTGAACTATTTTCTTTTGGTGTGGGCACGTTACAACAGATCGTTTACTGGGGTACATATCAAAGGGTAGATGAACGCATTTGTTAGTACAAGAATTTTTATGAATGTGCTATTCACCAGAACATTTGGGCACTGAGTTCTCAGATGATTTCCAATTTCGATTTTAAAATTCTTTCTAATGAGTGTGTCAAGGCTTATATGGGTTGCTCGCTGTTGGCTGGTTTGATTGTGTTTTTCCCTAGGATAACGGCAGTTGCTTGTCTCAGCGAGATGTGGTCTTCACAGCTCATGTCCACGAAGCCTCCTGTGTGTGGCTAGTGAATGGCAGTTGAATGTGAGTTCGAGGGAAGGTAAAAATAAACACTGTCAGCCACAGTTATTCCATGGGAAGAGTGGGAAATTATATGAGGACGTTATAGACTGTGGCAATGGGCAATTCTCACTTATTGCACCCAATGTCAAGAAGAGACAACAAATAAATAAACAGAGGGGAAGAAATTGGAAGGCTGAAAGTACCTCCTGTGGGCAGGTACTGCCAGGTGTTTTTACAGAGTTCACAAAGCCTGTACAACAAACTTTGTGACTGCACACATGACAAAACCAAAGCCACTTCCTATGTCACCTCCCTAGAAAATGGCAGAATTGTGATTCCAGTCTTCTTCAAAAACACCATTCCTATTACACTAGGTCGCCTAATACACTAGAGGACGTCTAAGCAAACAGTGTGCACATTCAAAAGAGCTTGAGTAGCCCTGTATGTATTAAGAGCACACTGCTTAAAGAAACAGTTTTGAAGGGATATTTGTAGCATTCTGTTTAAAAACCTAGCCCACCACATCTTAATAATGTTTACCAAATTTGTTTCTTAGCACCAAGCTAAAGGCACTCAAGAAAGGAAGATGCTTCTGAAGGACAGTTTCTTGGGAGACAAAAACTTCCAAAAAAGGTCCCAAGGCTTTTTCCAATAATATGAGAACAACCCTCCTGCAAATTTATTTTCAATGCTTGCCTGCAGCTTGACTTTAGCATTGACTCAGTTATTACCTTCAACAGAGGGAAAAACAGCCCCCGTGGCAGTTGGCCTGACTAAGGAGAAGCGGGGAGCCAGGGGCGAGAGAGGGAAACAAACCGAACTTGGCGTGAACACAGCTCCCAGCTGGGCGGCCTACCCTGCAGAGACCTTCTGGCCAAGCCCTGCCAGAAGCCAGTGATTATGACCCTAGTGTGAACTTTTGATATGTACCATGCAGTGGCAGCAGGGAGAAGAAAACCCAGAATGACACCCTATCCATTCCAGAGCATGCTGACTGGGACACGTGGTTCCCACAAATAGCACCTGCCTCTGCTTCTGTCACCCAGCCCGGGTCAAGACCCAAGTCACGAGGCCAGGAGAATGTGCTCCCATATCAGAACACCTTTACTTACACTCAGCTCTGACCCTCTCAGTCAAAGGTAAAAGAAAAACATTTGGAAAGCATGCAAGACCCAAGTCACGAGGCCAGGAGAATGTGCTCCCATATCAGAACACCTTTACTTACACTGAGCTCTGACCCTCTCAGTCAAAGGTAAAAGAAAAACATTTGGAAAGCATAGTTACCTCGTCTCTCCAGGCCTTGGTTTCTTCATCTGCAAAATAATACCAATCATGCCTCCCAGAGTTGTTATGAGGATTCAGTGAAAGAATATACAGTTCTTAGAGTTTAATAACAGGGGCAGCTAACACTACCATTAATTGTAACAACAACAAATACAACCACGGGAGTTGAAGAAATGAAAAAAGAAAGTGGCTGTTAATAGGTATTTTTAAAAACTGTTCTCTGATGTTTTTTGAAAGGCAAAAACTGAACTCTCATTTTACATAAAAATATTAGTAATCATAATTTAAGTGGCAATTTGCCCTCTCAGAAGCTGCCTACTGATAAGGTATTTTTAAAAACTGTTCTCTGATGTTTTTTGAAAGGCAAAAACTGAACTCTCATTTTATATAAAAATATTAGTAATCATAATTTAAGTGGCAATTTGCCCTCTCAGAAGCTGCCTACTGATATAAGAGAAGGAAGAAAAATGGGATTATTCAAAGAGCAGGTATCAAAAATTAAGAGAAAACACACCATCGCAAACCTATTTTGCCCTCGGCTGGCTGTTCAGTCCTGCCCTTTCTCAGGGTCTGACTTACTTCTCTCCTTGTGTCATACACCTCTCCATGAGGAAGAAAAGTTGCAACAGACTAGATAAAGTAATAGATTATCTACAGAAACATACATGCTCATACTCCTTTATCAGGATGGACAACTGAGAATTGCTTGTGTGTGACATATTTGTTTGAGTGGGAGAATAAAAGGGTCTTATGTACTAGATTTGGGGTACAGATGGGGCTGATTTCTCATCAGCCTGGGAAGGGTTGATGGAGGAGGTGAGATGTGAGCTGTGAATTAAGGAATGGCAGCAATACTTTGGAACAATGAAGGCAGGCTGCCAAGTCCCCCCCAAATCGGAACCAGATTAGAAGCCTGGTCTGGGGCTTGAATCCAGGTGGGTCCTGATTCCAGTGCTGGTACTGTGCTAGACACATTCCTCTAGGCTGCAAACCAGAAACTTCTTTCTTACAGCCCCACAAAAGTCTTGCTGGAATCCATTATGAAATTGTTTGAACTCTGGTGAACTTTTGGCTGGAGCAGAGAGGAGACTCATGTTTGCAGCAGAAGGTTCATCTTGTCCTAGTACAAAAAGATTTTAGTATGAACCAAGACAGAGGTTTTCCATGGCTTGTCTATCAGTATTAAGTTCTGAGCATTTCCAGCCTATCAGATTCACCCACCAAAGTGTGAGAGATGCAGTCACTGTCCAGGGAGCAGAAGAGTGATGCAGGCGTAAGTCTTCTCACAGGCAGCAGGAAGGAGCAAAATCACATCCGCTTACTAACTAGAAAGACAATCAACTAAATTTCTGGAATTTTAAAAGTTTTAAGAACCTTCTGTCAAATAGTTTTACTGTATTTCAGAATCTATGTATTTCAATATACAGTTGGCCCTTGAAGAACACAGGGGTCAGGAGCACTGACTCCTGTGCCCCATGCAACTAACAATCTGCTTATAACGCACACCTCCTGCCTCGCATCTGTTTGGCACTGTGTCCCCGTCCCACAGGCAGGTGCCACATCATTTCTTAAGTAGTAGTTAAGTAGTTATGTACAATAGTTAAGTACTGTTAGGTAGGCTACTTAACTCTTTCTGCATTCAAGACATACCTAACCCAAAATTTTCCAATATATTTATTGAAAAAAATTTGCATGTAAGTGGACCCACACAGTTCAAATCCGTGTTGTTCAAGGGTTTGCGGTATATTCAATAGATATATTCAGTATGTGTGCGTGTATATATGTGTGTGTGTGTGTATACACACACTCAAAAAAAATCTACTTTCATATAGACTAAAGCCCCGATTTTTTTGCGGTATATTCAATAGATATATTCAGTATGTGTGCGTGTATATATGTGTGTGTGTGTGTGTGTATACACACACTCAAAAAAAATCTACTTTCATATAGACTAAAGCCCGATTTAAAAAAAAATATACAAGAAAAATAAATTACAGGCCTGGCACCATGCCTGTAGTCATGTATAGCATCCCCAAGAAATCCCCAGTGGCGAAGACTATGCTAGTTGCTCCATCCCCTGCCATGGCTAATAAATTCAATAATAGAGAAATCTAGACTAGGCCAGATTCTCTTCCCTGGGAATTTAAAAATTGACTGGAGAAAGAGACAGAACATGGCTGGAGCTAAGTTATCTTTTGCCATATATGTGCACATCTGTAGATGAAGACCTCTAAACTGTTCTGGTACCTGTTCTTCCTGAGGCCTGGCCCTTCAGCTTTCTGTGTGATTCTAGTCACCCAGTCAATATTTTTGTAACTAAATATTTGACATTCCTGTCACTGATTCCTATCCTTTCAATAGTACATCCTTGAAGAATAAGTTTCTGTTGCTTGTAACCAAAGGAATCCTCAACTAGAGCATAAATATTTTGGTGGGGCGGGGGTGGGGGGCATTTATTTTCCTACCCTGGAGCTGAATGTGTGGAAGGAAACTTTGTTAAGAAATGTATCCCCAGAGTTTTTAAAAGGAGAATGAGAAAACCAAAAGAGTTCCTTGACGGTTTTGAGAACTCAGGAAGAAAAGAAACAGAAGAGAAGGAGAGTATGCCAAAGGAAACTGATGACACGTCTATAACATACTGGGTTTGAAAAGCATGAGGCTTTAAAGATAATACAATGCTGGAATCAAAGGGGAAAAGAGAGATAACATAAGTAGGATATGTAATTCCAAGAATAAGAAATTTCACTTTTTTCCTTTGTGAAATAACCATGTGTACAGGTTAAGATTTTATGTTTTTATATCTTAAGATTTAAAAAATTGGAGTAGTTGCTACTTACCTCATATTCAAATGTTCTTTTTAAAGCCTATCATGTGGCTTCAACATGACTTAGTAGAACAATTTTTAAGAATTTTTAAATTTGTTTTTTTTATTGCAAATTAACAACATAATTATATGAATTTATGGGGTACAAAGTGATATTATAATTTATGAATACAATGTGGAATAATTGCATCAAGCTAGTTAACATGTCCATCACCTCAAATACTTAACATTTTTTTGTGGTTAGAACATTTAATATTTATTCTCCACAGTTTTGAAGTGAACAATACTCTATTATTAACTATATTCACCAGGCTGTGCAATAGAACTAAAAAAAAAATCATATTCCTCCTGTCTCACAAGAGTTCCTTTTTAGAGCTGCCCTTAGCTAGAGGATACACTTGGAGAAGAAGTAGCCTCACCAATGATAACCAAGCTTTTCTTTCTCCTCTTCCCGATAGAAACTGGAAAACCAGTGGCCAAAATTCCCCCAGTTCTTGGGATCCATTCATAGATTCTTACAGGCCTGAAATTCAGGGAGGGTTTTCTGGGAGAGAGGTATAATTCTGAGAAGCAATATGGTAAAATAAAAAGCACAGGCTTTAGAGTCAGACTGATCTGGATTCAAATCCTAATTTAGCCACTCACAATCTATACATACTTGGGCAAGCAAATTAACCTTTGGGGCTATAGACGGGGTTCTTCTGAGGTTTAAATGGCATGTAAAGTATTCAGCACAGGGTCTGGCATGGTTATTTCTCAATACACGAGGAAGATCATTTTATCCTCCTCGTGTGTTATCATATCTTATTCTTCTCATTATCATGATGATGATGACAGGTCTTTCTCTTTCCCCGCAGATATACTTGGCTTACGCATCCTTGGGGAAGCATCAGAAATGCAAATAGCTACAGGTGCAGGCTGTGCAGCAGCGGGTGAAAGAGGCTGCAGAGCCTATGTGCACCTCGAGGCAGCAGCAAAGCTTTGGATCTACCACACAGCTGCTGTGTTGGAGTGCAGACCAAATACTGCAGGCCTGATTTTTTTTTTAGGATATGTTATGAACCTGGATTTTTATTGGAAATATTATATTTAAATATTGGCAACTAATTCAAATTTTTACAAAATGCCACTATATGTGCAGAACAAAAGTTGTCAGTAGGCTGTATCTGAATGGAGGGCTGCTAGTTTGCACCTTCTGATTTAGAACCATGAAAATCACCTGGAAGAAAACTCAAAATTATAAAGAATTATAGTAATTTTTGAATTACAAAGAAACGCTTGGAGAATACTGCTGGGAAAATGGGAAACTAAACCTAAATATCCTTGATGGAACAATTCTATCTATACACTGCCTAAGAGAGCGTGTTTTAAATTAGCTTAAAAAATATTTCTCTGGAATAAAAAATAAAAGCCTGTGCCTGAGGAGACTCAGTGCTCCTTTAACATGCCAAGACCCTATCTCCTTCTAAGCACCCACCCCTTAGCACCTGACGCACATGCCTGTCCCAGGCACACCTTCAGGAAGGAAAAGCCTGGTGCCAGAACAGCTGCACCCACTTCACCAGTTGTGTCTCTGCCTCCTTAACTAGCCAAATTGTTCTCTTTATCCAGGCAAAGAAACTCCTTGC
Source organism: Galeopterus variegatus (assembly GCF_000696425.1). NCBI lineage: Eukaryota > Metazoa > Chordata > Mammalia > Dermoptera > Cynocephalidae > Galeopterus > Galeopterus variegatus. The sequence goes on from NW_007727956.1 coordinate 198,370, forward strand.
TTCCCGTAGTCAAAAAAAAAAAAAAAAAAAAAAAAAAAAGGAAAAAATCCTTTCATCCCTAGCTCAAGTCACATAAAAATTAAGAGTGGAAATAGCTGTGTAGACATTATATTGTGTTGCTCAATAAAAGACTGTTGCATGGATAGATGGTTCAACAAATTAACAAATCTTTCTGTCAATTAACACTAATACTGAGGTTTCTGCCTCAGGAGTTGAGGGCAGGCAGAAATTCTTCCCTGCCATAAGAAGAAAGCAGAAAGGAGGAGAGCAGTCAAATATAGTTGAAAACTTAGGAAAACATAATACTGGGTATGTTCCTCCATTTTAATGTGACTTTGGCCACTTCTTTCCAAGCTTCCTTCACCACCCTACCCTGATCCTTTACCTGAAATATCTGTTTCTTTCTTTAAATCACCTGTAACTCTGCTGGCAAAGAAACTAAACTGGTACTCAAGTGAAATCATAACCCAAGTGCACATGGGATTAGCCAGCCACCAGTTCCAGGCCACTGGTTGCTACAGTTTGCAGGTGCAGTAGCTTTGCACTTGGCATTTCTGCAGGAATGGAAACGGTGAGCATTATGTTTTTAGAATGTTGTATTGTTGGCAAAGTTTTCCACTTGTACTCTCTTTTATAATACATCTATTTCTAAGTGAATGGAATGTTCCTGTGATAATTTGGCCAGAAGGGAGGGAAATTTAACTCAGGGACTGAAATGCACTTAGTAGTGGTGAAAGAGACTAACAAAAGTGAACAAATAATCCAAATCCAAAGAAAATACTTTATACTTTTTGTTAAAAGGTTCTTAAAAACGGGCCGGCCCGGTGGCGCACTGGATAAGTGCACCGCTTGGGAAGCTCGGTGGCGCTCCCGCCCGAGGGTTCGGATCCCACGTACAGACCGGTTCCCGCTCACTGGCTGAGCGAGGCGCGGGAGCAACACCGAGGGTTGCAATCCCGTTGCCGGTCCGGGCCCGGTCCGGTACGGGGGCAACACTGAGGGTTGCGATCCGTTGCCGGACATGGAAAAAGATAAAAGACAAAAAAAAAAAAAATGTTCTTAAAAACACATAAGCAAAAAAGCATTCTCACTACAGATTAAAGAGCACTGCACTCGGAGCCAGAAGACCTGGGTTTGAGTCTTCTTGGCTTTGCCACTTGTTAGTTGAGAGACCTTGGGCAAGTCACATCTCTGCTCCCAATGTCTTCATATGCTCAAAACGAGGAGACTTAGCTGGTGGTTGAAACCCAAGGTCCTTCTCAAAGCTACTGCCTTGTGATTAGCTTTGCAGAAAAGTTCAAAATATCCCCCAAGGCCTCTAAATTTGTCTTGGCTTCTCTGTTCTATTAACCACACAGATGATTTCTCTCTGTTCTCCCTAGGTTTCTCACATTCTTAAGTGTTCTCTTGGATCACAAGTAGCCAGCCCACCGCAAAAACACTTTGTTCCTTCTTGATTTGGGATCCTCAGGGCAGTCTAACCAGAGGCAATAGAAAGGACAGGTGGGGCTTGTTATACTCATTTGAGGTGCCTGGGTGGATTTTCCCCACTCTGGCAAGCAGCCCTTTTTAGGATTGCTCCAGGAGAGTTCTTGGCAACCATGAATGTGCTAAAACTTGCGTAAAATTATGGTCATAGCTCAAAATCTGGAAAGTACCTGATGCTTTAAATTGTTCTTAAGAATTCTGACAATTAAAGTAGCTACAACATTTTAAAAACTCATCTTTTTACTTAACTTGATATTTCCTTGGAAATATGCCAATCAGCCAATGTATAATTACTAATTGCTTTTCATATTTGAATTTGATTTTTAACATTTTAAATAATTATATGAAGTGTCATAAAATACCCAATCTCAGAAAGGCTTCCTAAATTCTACTTTGCCTATTTTTAATGTTACTTTTTTTTCTTAAAGCCAAGGACAAAGATTCAAATCGGTCAAATTTCTGATATACTAAAACCTTACACTTCAAATTTCTGGGAAGACTAGTATTTTATGGCCAAAAACTTGATAACCATATTTATTATAAAGAGGTGAACTAATTAAAAATATGACTGAAGATCATCTACATTAATCATACAATATCTTATAGGAGCAATCTCCAGATCCATTTTGTAACATACAGTGGGGAAAGAAACTAGATCACCCTGGAATGTTGATTAACATTTATGGTCTTTGTAAAATTTGCATTTTGTGCATTTAAACCCAGGAAAGATCTAATGGCTTCAGCAATGAGGGGTTATCCAGAGAATCTGGTTGATATACTAAGCAAACAGTTATCTTGATGGAGAAGGTTCTGGGTAGCTCTGGGCCATCTTCTAAGCCATGGTGAATAAGGAGTGGCTGGCAGGAGACCCTAAATTCTAAATTACTTCTAGTCTAGTATATAACAAAAAAATTTAAGCTCACGTAAATGGACTCTGTTCCATAGCCTGAAGGAAATGAGAACAAGGCCCAAATATATTAAAGGATAAAAAAAGACATTTAAGATGAATAATTTATGCGATTTAGGGAGGGCTTGGTCATCAGGAGACAAAAATAGCCAACAGATCCATCCATGCGTGCAACAGTCATATTGAGCAATACTGTATAAAGAAACCAAAGATGAGTAAAGATGTGGTTTCTGCCAGCTTATGAGAAGGTCACAGTCTAACTGGCTAGATGGTCACACATTTAATACAAGACAAAGTGAAGAGAAAAACAGGTGCCAAGAGGAGGGGATGAATATTAGTTCCCCCGAGGAGTTTCACTCAAGGGCTTATGTGAGTGCCTGTGGGAGAGGTGACCTCAGAGCTGCATAGTAGACTTTCCTCCCTCCTCAAAACTGAATTACAATGCTCCTCCTATATGCTCCCATTACATCCTATACTTATCATTGTATTCCTACTATCTTAGCATAATGCTTAACATTAATAGATGCTCAATAAATATTTGTTGAATGAATGAATCAACAGTACTTAATTTCTCTAAACCTCATTTTCCTCTTCTATAAAACGGGAACAATATCACTCCATATAGGTTCATGTAAGGATTAAAGGCAACAACATATGTAAAATACTTACATAGCACAGTGCCTGGAACATAAGTACTCAATAAATATCAGCTCTTATTAATATCAGATATTGTTATCTCAATTTTTACAGATGAGAAAATGGAGGCTTAAATAACCTCATAAATTAATCCATGATCAACGGACAATACGTTTAGAAGACAGACTTCAAACCTGTATCTGCTTGAATCCAAAACTCAAGCTCATACCATGTAGTTTCCAAAATCAGTTTTAATACATAGAAATACTTAGGGTCAGAAATGACTTCTAGGAGCTGTAATTAATGGAAGGGGACCCCCTACCTAGACTAATGGCTAGTCTTATTAACTCTGTCGAAGAGTGAGACCAGGTCACTTTCACAGCTAACACAGTCTATAGATTTAGTTCACAGACTTTTAAGTCTTTGTAGTGCATTTAAAAAATATGATTTTTGAGATATAACTCATATACCATGAAATCTACCCATTTAAAGTATATAATTCAATGGTTTTGTTACATTCATAGAATTATAAAACCATCAACCAAATCTGTTTAGAATATTTTCATCAATCCTCAAAGAAACCCTGGACCCATTTAGCAGTCACTTCCTATTACCCTCCAACTCCCAGCTCTAGGCAACCAACTAATTTACTTTTTGCCTCCATAGATTTGCTAATTCTGGGCGTTTCATATAAATGGAATGGTAGAATACGTGGCCTTTTGTTACTGGCTTTTCTCACATAGCATAATGTTTTCAAGGTTCATTTATGTTATAGCATGTACTTCATTCCTTCTTATTGTGGAATAATATTCCCTTGGGTGGGGATATTTCTATGAGTAGATCACATTTTATTTATCCATTTATCAATTGATAGACATTGGGTTCTTTCCACTTTTTGGCTATTATGAATACTGCTACTATAAACATTTGAGTATAAGCTTTTTTGTGTATGTATGATTTCATTCCCTTGGGTCCATACCTAGGAGTAGAATTGCTGGGTTATGTGGTAAACCTGTGTTTAACCTTTTGAGGAACCATCAGAATGCTCCCCAAAGCAGCTGCACCATTCTGTACCACATTTCAAGAGTTGCACAAAAAAAGAATGGCTATTTGGTGTGAATGTTGGTGTGAATCCTCTCAGAATCCTTAGTAATAAGGTGATTCTTTAAGTTTAGAAACTGTAAATTGGGGAAACATAGGGGTTTTTTTTTCTTTAGCTGTGATTGCTGCAGAAGACTGAGGTATGGGCTCCTTGAGGGGAGGGTTTTGAGTCCTTTTTACTGCTATATATTCCAGGGCATAGACTAGTGACCAATAGTAAGCCTCAAATATTTGTTGAATGAATGGTTCCAAAAAGTTACTGTGCAGTAAATATTTAACTTTGCCCCAAAAGAGGTCTGGTGTTCACCCTCAGCTCCTTGGAGGTGAACTCTAAGCCTTTGTAAAGTCATGACCAATAAGAATGTCTCTGGGCCGGCCCGGTGGCGCACTGGATAGTGCGCCGCTTGGGAAGCGCGGCAGCGCTCCCGCCTGAGGGTTCGGATCCCACGTACAGACTGGTTCCCGCTCACTGGCTGAGCGAGGCGCGGGAGCAACACCGAGGGTTGTGATCCCGTTGCCGGTCCCCGGTCCGGTACGGGGGCAACACTGAGGGTTGCGATCCGTCTAAGCACTGTCCACACAACTCTTTTGGGAGAGGACAACTGGATGCTCTCTAAGCACTGTCCACACAACTCTTTTGGGAGAGGACAACTGGATGCTCTCTAAGCACTGTCCACACAACTCTTTTGGGAGAGGACAACTGGATGCTCTCTAAGCACTGTCCACACAACTCTTTTGGGAGAGGACAACTGGATGCTCTCTAAGCACTGTCCACACAACTCTTTTGGGAGAGGACAACTGGATGCTCTCTAAGCACTGTCCACACAACTCTTTTGGGAGAGGACAACTGGATGCTCTCTAAGCACTGTCCACACAACTCTTTTGGGAGAGGACAACTGGATGCTCTCTAAGCACTGTCCACACAACTCTTTTGGGAGAGGACAACTGGATGCTCTCTAAGCACTGTCCACACAACTCTTTTGGGAGAGGACAACTGGATGCTCTCTAAGCACTGTCCACACAACTCTTTTGGGAGAGGACAACTGGATGCTCTTATGGAAGCTATAGAAACTCTCTCACCTCTCACACTCAATATCGAGATAGGAAAAAAAAAAATCTTAATATAGCAGAGGAATCCTGTCCATGAATAGAGATGACACCTGAATAAACAAAGGATCCAACTGATGTAGTGAGAAGGGAATATTATGAGATAAATGTGTCTATGGAATGTCACTTTCTGTATCCCTTAGTTAACTAGAGAGGACACCTCAAGGAACTTCAAAACACTATACAGTAATTTGACTTTAGTTTTCTAAAAGAGACAAACATTTAAATTTACATGTTATCTAAGTAGCACATGGTCACAGAAAACGTTAACCCAACTTCAAAACACTATACAGTAATTTGACTTTAGTTTTCTAAAAGAGACAAACATTTAAATTTACGTGTTATCTAAGTAGCACATGGTCACAGAAAACGTTAACCCAACGTATTTTTTGCAACGGGATCGCAACCCTCGGTGTTGCCCCCGCGCCTCGCTCAGCCAGTGAGCGGGAACCGGTCTGTATGTGGGATCCGAACCCTCGGGTGCGCCACCACCGCGCCTCGCTCAGCCAGTGAGTGGGAACCGGTCTGTATGTGGGATCCGAACCCTCGGGTGCGCCACCGGGCCGGCCCTAACCCAATGTATTTTTAATCATACATAAATAACCAGTGACTATATAAACTTGATGGAAACAAATTTTTATATCAAACAGTTAAGAGAGAAGAAGAAAGGATACAAATTCACTGAGTAAACATTATATAGCAGATGTATATACATTATTTTCTCATCCCCCATTATTTCCCTAAATAAATTTCTGATGCTTCTGCTATGTTCTACACCCCAATGAATAGTAGCAGCAAACTTTTTGCAAACTACAATCCTGGGTATTATCTTCAATTCTTAATTTTTTCTCTCACACTACAGTTAACCAATTACCTAGTCTATGGATTTTATCTCCCCATTCATTCTCAAATCTCTACTTTTCTCTTCATCCCACCACCAATTTTACCCCCTTTCCATCTATAGGCCTCATTGCAATTAGAGTACTCTTGTTAAAATACATATCTCACCTTATCTTTCATCTGCTTGGACAATTTCATTGGTACCATTTTGCCCTCAATATAACAAAATCTCAACCTTCTTAATATAACTTACATATCTCTTCATGGCATAATTAGGTTTTTTTCCTGAGCATTCCCTGACTCCATGTCTTGATTAAACACCCCTCCTATTCACTGCAGTGTACATTTTTCCCACTGTGGCTCCTACACAGTATTCAAAAATGTATTTGTGTGAGTCTGTGTGTGTGTGTGCGCGTGCACGCATGCATGCATACACATATATATACATAAGTATGTGTGTGTATATTTTTTAACTATGTACAAATAAATAGGGATGAATGCTGTTATGGCTTGAATTGTGTCTCTCTAAAAGGTATGTTTAAGTAGTAAACCCTGGTATCTGTGAGTATGACTTTATTTGGAAATAAGGTCTTTGCAGTTGTAATCAAGTTAAGATGAGGTCATACTTGATTTGGATGAGCCCTAATCTAATATCACTTGTGTCCTTATCAGAAGAAAAAAGAGAAACCCAGAGGAGAATGTCATGCAAAGACACAGGGACACACAGACAGGGGAAATGGCCATGTGAAGATGGAGGGAGAGATTAGAGTTATGCTGCCACAAGCCAAAAAATGCCTGGGGCTACCAGAAGGTAAAGAGGCAAGACAGGATCCTCCCCTACAGGCTTTGGAGGGAGCATGGCTCTGCCAACACTTTGGTTTTAAGCTTACTGCCTCCAGAACTGTGGGAACATAAATTTCTGCTGTCTTAAGTCACCCAATGTGTGATATTTGTTATGGCAGCCTAGGAAACTAACATTGATTTGGTGCCAACAGTGGGGTGCTACTGTAACAAATACCTAAAAAATGCAGGAGAAGTTTTAGAATTGGATAATGAATAGAGATTGGAAAAATTTTGAGGCGCTTCATAGAAACAATCTAGATTAAAGAGATGGTTAATAGAAATACAGATGTTTCCTTAGTCCATTTGTGCTGCTATAACAAATACTTTAGACTGGGTAATTTAAAAAGAACATAAATTTATTTTTCTCAAAGTTCTGGAGGCTGGGAAGTCAAGATGACAGCATCTTGTGAGGGCCTTTTTGCTGTGTCATGCCATGGCAGAGGTGAAATTGCAAGAGAATGAGAGAGAGAGAGAGAGAGAGAAAGAGAATTTTCCCTCTTCCTCCTTTTTGCAAGTTCTGGAGGCTGGGAAGTCAAGATGACAGCATCTTGTGAGGGCCTTTTTGCTGTGTCATCCCATGGCAGAGGTGAAATTGCAAGAGAATGAGAGAGAGAGAGAGAGAGAGAGAAAGAGAATTTTCCCTCTTCCTCCTTTTTGTGTTTTTGTTCCATCTGGGCCCCTGGCTGTTTGGATGGTGTCCGCCCACATTGAAGGTGGATCTTCCCCACTCAGTCCACTGACTCTCATGCCAATCTCCTGCAAAAATACCCTCTCAGACACATCCAGAACTCAAGAAACAATGCTTAACCAGCCATCTAGCCATTTTTCAGACTAGTCAAGTTGACACTTAAAAGTAACCATTCACAGACATTAAAGGCAATTCTTGGGAGGCCTTAGAATGAAATGATGGACATGTTACTCGACACTGAAGTAAAGATAATCCAGGTTGTAAAGTGGCAGAGAACTTGGCTGAAGTATGTTTTGACAGTGAGTGGAAAGTAAAACTTGTAGGAACAAACTTGGATATTTAGCTGAGTAGATTTCCAAGCGAAGTGTGGAAGTACAGCCTGGTTTCTCCTTGCTACTTGACAGTAAAATGTGAGAGGAAAGAGATTAATTGAAGGATAAAGTGTTAAGCAAAAAGTTATTAGCAGTTGATGATTTAAAAATGTTTTAGCTTATCCAGATAGCGTACTCTGGTAAGAAGGCTAAGGGAGTGGCTATTAGGCATGTGACTCATGGATTCAGTCGACCATCTCAGAAGGAGCTAGGAATAGCTATGTAGGTTATCCAGGAAAGATCTGTAGAGGACCCCCTTTTCTGATGGCTTGGACCCCCATGAATTGCATGGACACTGACATAATTTCTGAGAATTTTATACCAGCAGAAATGCTGCCAGCTTGGACTAAACGGACAGAGATGGGACAAAATTAAAGAAGAAGGGCTCTGAGAGCAGAGCCATGGATGTAGAGGCCTGGGCTGACTGAACCTCTTTGTGGGCTGAGAGGGCAGGGCTGCCTCCCTGGCAGGCACAGAGGACAGAGGATAAAGCCACAAGGATTATTCTCAGGTCTTGAAATCTAGGAGAATTTGCCCTAATGGGTTTCAGACATGCCTGGGAACTACGACCCCCTTTTTTCTTCCTATTTGTCCTCTGCCTATCCAAGCATTGTATTTTGGAAGCAGATAACTTGTTTTCTGGTTTCACAGGACCACAGATGGAGAGGAATGGTGTCCCAGGGTGGACCATGCTCATCCCACCTATAACTGATTTTGATTTAGATGATGAAATCTGGGGCTTTTTGAGTTGCGAATAGATGATATTTTGAAGTTAGAGTTGATACCAGCATGGTTTAAAACTTTTGGGACTGTTGAGATCAGGTGAATATTTTGCACATAGGAAGGGCATAACTTTGGAGAGCCAGAGGGCAGGTTGTTATGGGTTGAATTGTGTCCCCCCAAAAGAGAGGTTCAAGTCAAAACCTCTGATACCTGTGAGTGTGACCTTATTTGGAAACAGGGTCTTTGCAGATGTAATCAAGTTAAGATAAGGTCATAGTTCATTAGAGTGGACTATAATCCAATACAACTGTTGTCCTTATAAAAAGATGTGAAGACACATACATAGACGGAGAACACCACGTGGCAACAGAGGCAGAGACTGGAGTGACACAATTGCAAGCCAAGGAATACCAAGAATTGATGGCCACTATCAGAAACTAGGAAGAGGCAATGAAGCATTCTACCTAGAGCCTCAGGGGAAGCATGGCTCTGATGACACTTGGATTTTGGACTTGTGACCTTCAGAACTGAGAGAGAATAAACTTCTGTTGTTTTAAGCCGCCCAGTAAAGAAGTCCACCTTGTAAAGAAATTTGATCTTTTTTTAACCTGAAGGAAGAAAGAGCACTATTGAAATGATTCAAGCAGATGAGAAATGAAGTCAAATCTGCATTTTAGAAAGAGTACCCATTTGCAGTCAGGGAAATGTAGCACAGTGACTACAGTTTCCTTTCCTGTATATTGTCATAGCTCCCCTCGGAGTATAAATTCAGGGAGGGCAGGGACTGGGTTTTTTCCGCATCCATTCATATATTTCTAGTATCTAGCACACTGTTAATTCCTAAGTAAAAATTAGTTAAATGAATAATAATAATAAAAAAAAAACCAAATGACTGAATTTTTTACAATAACCCTACACATGTATCATCCTGAGGAAAAATATCTTACTCAACTTTGTATCCTTAGTACCCAACATATATTGAAAGAACAAATAAACAAGACTCAGAAACTAACTAAATTCAACTAGTAAGTAGTCGTTAGTTTTATCTTTACTATATCAAAGGGGAGAAAAAGAAAGACTATGCATTAAATATTGTAAACAACACCACGCTTCCATGTGAAATTAGATTACAAAACACAAGAAAAAATGGCCAACCCCTTGTTTCTTACATCACCATCTTTGGAATAAGTGGTAGACATTTAATAGTAGTGACTTAGGTCACATACAGATATGGAGAAATAATCATTCCATTTAATTCATTTCAAACTACTCACCACAGGAATTATTAACAACAAAAAGAACTTTTTGTTAGCAGTATGGTTCATTCTAATGTTGCCAGAGTAAAGTATAGACATCAAAACTCCATGATCCAATTTATTGCTTATTTCTGTACAGTATTATTCATTTTAAAACAATATTATATGAGTCATTATTGAAAGGAATTCTCCTTTTCCTCTTTGAAATGCTTTATTTTCTGAAATAGCAACAAGCAATGTTATAAATATGCAGATTCATTATAAAAGGATTTGTTTATAATCACACTTTTGATGTACATATATTAGGTATCATCTGGTGAATTCCATTAATTATGAAGATAAAGCACACTTTTCTCTATTTGCTTTCAAAACAACCTCAAAATTATTTTTAACAATAGCACGTGTTCAATCTGTGAATTTATGCTACTCTTTATATATATATATATATGTATTTAGAACAGAAACTGGCTTTGTGCTTTACAACAATATAAATGGGGTAATTTGGATAATGAAAATAAATGAATAGCAGCATTACTAATAGAGCTGATCCTATTTGTGATGGTTCATTAACTCTGTACAGGATGCAATTCACTGCCCTGGATCAGGAGTTCATAATGGCACAACATGGAGCTATTAGCAAAAGATGGTTGCAATAGAAAATTAACAGAAGGTCTGTTCATTCATTGGGAAGTTAGTATCACCTTTTGTATGTGTAACCGTATTAAACCATGCACTCAGAAAAGCCTACGGAGGAAAAAGACAAAGAAAAGAAGTAACTTGGGTACTACAAAATACCAATAGCTAGTGTTTATCAAGCTTATAGTAAGCACTTTAAATGCATTTGATTATTTCACCTCACTGCAATCCTATCAGGTAGATAGAATTATTATCCTCATTTTGCAGATGATAAAACTGAGACTTAGGAACTTGCACAAAGTCACGCATCAATGAATGGTGGAGCTTAGATTCCAACCCAGGCAGTATGACTCCAGAGCCTCTGTCCTTAACTATTCATACTATGGCAAATTGCCTCCCTAGTTCTGCCTTATCTCCAACTTAGCTAGTCTAGAATGACAATAAACAAATAAAAATGCCAGTGTTTCTCAGTCTGAGATGCAAGGTAAGGAGAAACACCAACAAACACCATGATCCCCTAAGGATGATCATCAGATTCTAGGAGGGCGGGAGAGAAGGAAAGGGGAGAATGTGGTCTGAAATGTATACTGACTCAACCTGTTGTTTTCATAATATCAATGACAGAATTAAAGCTGGACAAAATCTCGGCCTGTGGGATGTGATGAAGAAATAACAGAGGGAGCATAGTTAGAAAATGCTGGTAACATGTGCTCTGACATCTAGTCTGCCATTAACTGTCAGTAAGATCCAGGGAAAATCGCACAACCTAGTACAGCGATGTTTCTCAGGGCTGGACTAGATGATCTCAAAGGCAGTGCTTTCCAAATGCTGGTCTGTGAAGCACTGTCAGTGACAATTTCTATGCTCTGGAGAAAAAAGGAGAAAATAAGTACACAGTACTAACTTCTTCATAAGGCAAACTATATTCAAGTTAAAGAACTATCCTTTATTCTGAAATTAGGTTCTTCCTACTTTCTCATTACTAGCATTTAAATTATGAAATGATGATGGTGAAAGTACTTTGTAAAAGGTCTCTTTTTGTTTTTCTGATGTTCTTACCTCACCAATTAAGAAGCTGATCACTTTATCTCACTCTGTAAACTTTTTTGAAATGTCACAGGGTAATAAAATCCCATACAGGGAACCACTACTTTAATGCATTTTCCAACTCAAAATTTTCAGGGTCTTCTACATTTCTACATGAATTATCTGACTTGATGCCTTATGGTCTGAGACAATCCCCACAGATTGAAAAATAGAACTTAGGGAGGTTAAATGACTAGACCAAGATCACACAGTTCATTAAGTAGAGGTAGATTCCAACTCATGTCTTTTGATTTTAAATTCTGTCTGCTTTCCAATCTATAAATGATTCATGAATCTGGCCATACAGTAGAATCATAAATAGAGTATTTTAAATAGTTTATGAGTTATATCTGCCTAGACTCAAAAATGTTTGAAGCAGCTTACAAAAAAAAAATTATCATAGGACAAAAATAAGGCCAGAGAAAAAGCTAAGAATCCTCAACAAATGGAGTAGAAAAGGAAGACATGGGAAAAATACAGGAAACTAGGAGAAGCTGTTTATAAAAACTACACATTTAATTTAGCATTAAGTCTGTGTCTTAGAAAACATGAAAATCAGGCTTTTTCTGAACTTTTCTTGCCAATGACTGAAAATACTAATCACGTATATACAGATGCAACCTAAATAAAGAATGTTTTTGAAGTAGGATGGAATTTATACATTTATACTCTTTTTGAGGTAGTATTGAGTGCTCCAATTGCCAATGACTGAAAATACTAATCACGTATATACAGATGCAACCTAAATAAAGAATGTTTTCGAAGTAGGATGGAATTTATACATTTATACTCTTTTTGAGGTAGTATTGAGTGCTCCAACTTTTCTTTTGGTGACTAATTTCACTCTTGTCTTTCTGAAAGTATACATGCTGCATTTAAGTATGCCATATTTATTCCTCTACCACCTTGCTATCTTCTGTTCTTCCATTTGTTTTATAAAAGTCAAGTAGGTTTTAATTATGAAGACACAGGCCATGACGGTAGTAGTAGACAGGATCCAAAACAGAACTGTGGTTATTAGAGGGGAGAAAGGGGGAAGAAGAGGGAGCCAGTGAGAAATTGGTTAATGGACATAAAGAATGATTACGTTTTGTAATGATGAATATGCTAATTATCATTTGATCATCACATACTGTACACAGGTATTGATAATCAACTCTGTACCCCACAAATATGTATAATTGATTGTTTCCATAAAAAAATTATATCCCTTCCAAATCCATCTTAAGTTGCACTTTTTGCTTCCCTGAGCATGAGTAATTTGATTTATTGCTTTCTACTCTCTGCCCTAGTTATAACCAACATGAAAACTCCTCCCTGGTTTTACACTCAGTTTCCTCCGTGTCTGCCGCCCCTGCCCTGGCCCATGCTCACGCTGGTCTCATTTCAGTTGCTAAAACAGCCTCCACTCTGGCCGGCCTCTGCCTCCAGAGCCTTCTGCTACAGGCCTCCCATAACTGCAGCTCTAATAATCTTTGTAAATCAGAGCTCTGAGGATGTCTTTTCATCACTAAAAGTCTTTCTTGGCCACCCACTAATCTAACTTGGTCCTGTTTGCCATTCAAGCCTCCTTGAACTACCTTTCTTCTCTTACTGTGTACCTGGGGCTTACCCTGCTCTCTAGCCAAACCAAATTACTTGTTAGTGCTTAAATGCAGTCAATTACCTTTACCATACGATTGCCTCTAACAAGACATATAAAGAAAATAATAATCAGTCATAATTTCTATTTATTAGTCATAAGTCTTTTCAAATGTATTATATTTGCCCCCAAATCTAACAAGGCACACTCATAAGAATGTAAGTTAAGGAGGCATGTTAATACTTGTAACCTAAAGTTCAGCACTATCATTCCATATTTACTGTACGTAAAATTTATCCTTTAGCTGCTGAGATAGGATTCTCTTTCAGTTGCCAAGGTACATGAGGCCAGCTGGCAGGATTAGTCTAGGGAAAAAACATGCCACATTGAACTCCCATGTAACTGAAACGAATGAAACCTAATTTGCTAACCTTTCTTATTTATTTTGGTTCATTCGACAGTGTAATGGAGTAGAAACAACATGAGACCGAATATCAGGAGACCTGGATTTAGTCCCATTTCTGCCATGACCAACCATATAACTTCTAGAAGATCACACAAATGTTCTGGTCCTCAGTTTTTTATTTATAAAATGGGACTTTTTCTTGCTTGACTCAAACAGTATACACACACATAATAAATTATTACTCTTTGATTTGCCATCTCCTACAACACAGCCCCTTTTCTATATCTATTTACTTTTCAATTCTCTATTACTCCCAAAGCTTTTGTAGATTCCATAATTCCATTTCAACAGCACTGAGAGTTTTAGAGGAGGAAGTAAATACCAAATATCGCAAATGATGTTCAAATATATTGCTTTTTAGGATAATGATTGGATAACCTCTAAGGCCCCTTCTAGCTTTAAAATTCTATATTCATATTTATATCTGAAATTCATATATCTCTTGTATAAAAAGGAACCTTCAGATATGTATACGTCATCTCCACTCTCCTATCTGATAAATACTTGGACATGCCAGTGTCCCTCATGATTCTAAAACTTACGAAGGAAGACAAACTAAAGTATGTCTGTTTTTCTCCTATATACATAAAACCTTGCCTGACATCTCACATCCCCTGTAGTAATTTATATTAGTTTTTCCTTTCACATCTGATATAGATTTAAGTTTTAAATAAACATGAATTTAAAACAACAAATTACTGAAACATATTTTATATTTATCTTACATTACTCATGATATTACAGACTCTGGAGAGAAAAAATTTCAACCAATATGGTCTTGGGAAAGGTAAATATTCTCAAAACGTCTACTTTGTGAAATAGAAAAGTATATAGTCAAGAGTAGCAAACAGGAAAATACAGCAACTGCTTGCTCCGAAAACTAGGTTGGTCATTCTAATCAAAAAAGTGGACCTTGAAATAAAGATGGCAAATACATGGCAAACATACTATATCTTCCTCACCGAACTAATTCTCTACCCAAAGGAGACATCGATGAATTCATACCAGAAATCAAACCTCTTTGCTATCCTGTTTTATCCCTGGCTGAAATCCAACCTAGCTGACACTGCCATGTCTTTCTCTACAGACACTGCCATGCCTTTCTCTACAGTTTGTCTGAATTTTCAATACATTGGGAGTTACAGAAAAAAGTGACAAGTTCTCCTAGTTTACTTGGGAATTTTACAGTCAGTCTCACCTGGGTTATCCTGAAGTAAGTAAAAGAAAATCAATGCCTCTAAATTCACACACATATACACACACACGTACATTTCAGGGATAACCAAGCTAGAGGTAATTTCAAAGTCTAGTACATGATACATAATATTCAAGAATATTTATTATCCTGAAGTAAGTAAAAGAAAATCAATGCCTCTAAATTCACACACATATACACACACACACGTACATTTCAGGGATAACCAAGCTAGAGGTAATTTCAAAGTCTAGTACATGATACATAATATTCAAGAATATTTTTTCTTCCTTTTTCAAGAGACACTCAAATTACTTTTCACTGAAATTAAACCTCAATTTTTAAATTTGTCACCATTTGTAAAGTCTAGAAAGGGTAACAATGAGTGATTCATATAGTGGGACTCTGCAAAAACTATTTCTACAAAGACACTAAAACCTTCTGGACAAATTGAATGGAAAGAAATCAGCACTTACTTGGCATAAACCACTGATGCACATATCCAAAGATTCTGTATAGCATCGAGTACCATCTAAGACCTTAGGTGCTAGTTCCACAACCAGGGCTGTTCCTTTGGCTTGGCACTTGAGTGAACACGGGTTGTCAGGGTCGTTAGACACAGGAAGCCATTCATAAAACTGGCCGTGATGCTTGACGTCATTATGAGCTGAGCATTGCTGAGCTCGGAAGTCACCTGCTTCTGGTGGGCAGTCCTGGAAAAGAAAGCAGGAGGGACAAACACAGGTTAAGAGTACAGCCCCAAATAGAAAACTGGAGCAGCTATGTGGTTTGTCAAGGTCTTAGAAAATGAAGCAAATGTCCTGGTCAATTCAATGGAACCTACCATATCACCTTAGAGGTTTTATAATTATTTGGCCCTCAAAATGTAGAAATCTGAGCAAGTAATCACCAAGGAAATACACTTTCTGATTGAAGTTAAATGAGGAAGTAACCAGCTTGAAATAGATCTTCTGATTGATATTAGCTGGGAAAGTAACCACCTTGAACTATATTTTCTGAAAGATGTTGATTGGTCTGTGAATTCCTCCACATTGTGATATCATTTTGATTTTCTTAAGTAGAACATAGTAAAGTCAGAGGGTTAGTTGAAAGCATCTCTGTCCCTTTCAGTTCTGATACTGAGAGCTATGACAATTCTTTATTTTAATAACCAGCAGCAAAAAGTTATGATAATTTTATTCAAAAAATGTTTTTGGGGGCTGTTTGCGGATTTTTTTTTTTTAGGACTTCAGTTGCACACTACCTAGAATTAAACATGGGGAACAAAAAAGAGAAAATTTCATTTATATGTGAATTAAGGCTGCACAGGGTAGCTGCAATGCAGTGGGTGTCTTTGAGCCCATGTTTCCCAGTGTTTGGAACAGAGGCAATAATGCTACTCAGCTCTCAATGCTGATGTGAGAAGTTCATGAGCTTATGCCAGCCAAATACTGGCACAAGGAAAATACTTAG
>NW_007727956.1:215894-216909 GCF_000696425.1 Galeopterus variegatus
TTTCTTACAAGATATGATACAGTTTAAAAATTTTTAAAGAATTATAAAAAATAAATAATATGTATGTGTGTTATACAGGATATATACTGGCTTATTGTGAGAAATAAAACAAAAATCACAAGCTGCGAAACTATGTTATAAATCACAAAACGGGCAGCACAAACTAAATTTCAATGTTTTAACACCAGCTTCTTTCAGACACTCTATTCCAAGATAAGAGCACAGAGAAAGTGATTTAACATTAATTCTTCATGGACTCACATTCCAAAGACAAGACTACAACTTGCCTAGTTTATAAATTCTACCAATATTTATCTAGACCTCACTTACTGACTTCTGCCTTAAAACAACCCTATAGCTAACCACAGCCCCCAAACTGTACATGTACCTTTCCCTAAATTCCCACACTCGAGACACAACAGGGTCTCTGTGGACGTGCTGCTCTCCCCTGCTTAGCAAGTTTAATAAACTTAGCTTTGTACAATTTACCAGTTCCCTTGGTGGCCACTGCATGAGAGCTTCCACAGTTTGAACTGATAATTTAATTAATACTATTTAAATAAGTGTTTTCATTTGCGTAATACCTGTCATTGCAGGAGTCAAGTGATCACTCATTAGCATAGAAGAAATACTGAAGTAGACTCAATAAAGCAAAGTATCGAGGAAATTGTTGGGAATAGTCCCAGATCTCTCTCATAATTACTTTAGCCTCCTTTTGTCTATAAATACAGGTGAACTAGCTAAAAGGACATTCCCAGGTCAGGCTGAATCACTCTGCCTTAAAGTTATAAGAATACAATATAATTAAGAGACCCCTTAGTATGAACCAGAGATAATTTTCTGCATTTTTCCAACTCTAAGAAAACAGTGTCAATTACATGTTTTAATTGATGTTGCTACATCATCTTAGTACAGACGTAATACTCCTACAGAGTCTCTTATGAGTCTCTTCTGTTCAACAAAATGTGTTGATTCTTCCCACCTTTCCTAAAATAAACAAGACTCAAAGGTAATC
>NW_007727956.1:217994-220051 GCF_000696425.1 Galeopterus variegatus
TTTAGGCCCATTATAGAGAGTCCATATGAAGACAGATGTTCCCTGTTTGCAATTCACCTGTATCTAACGGCTTCAAGAACACCTGTTACAGATTTTGTGAACCTTCACAACTGGAGAAGTATCTCTGAGAATAATAATGCTCACGAATACCTTTATCCACTTTTATCACTACTATCTTTCCTTTGCCCATATTTTTGTAGGGGTTGGAAAATCTATTTTACTAAATTGAGAATGCACTTAAAACTGAAATTCAGAGTTAAAACCTGAACTTGAACCTTTTTAATGTTTGAGTTTATTTGTACTTGGCAAAATGCAACTTCCTGTTTTAAGAAAAAGGACTTAAGAGGACTTATTAAACAGGTTCAGAAAGCTTCTTGGACATCAAATAGCTCTTACAAAATAACATTTTGATGATTTAAGTGTAAATGAATCAGAAACATATGAATCAAATTTCCCTTGAAATACACATGTTTAAAAATTAAAGGAAGAAGGATTTGGCAAAATGTTCTTTGTTTGAACCCAAAGCATCTCAAGTATAGTTCAAGACATCCATTGAACCTCTAATGCATCTGGGATCATCCAGCTGGAGGAGTAGAAACTCATGCAAAGTCACTGTAGCCTCTTGTCCCACATGTACCCTAATAATAATTATAATAATAATAACTCACAGTATAGAGATTTATTATCTGCAAAGTTTTTAGTTTTTAATTGTAATTCGGTCCACAAAACTACTATACTTCATGATCCTCTTAAAAGTCAGATGTAGAAACTGATGCCCTAACTGCTTTGAACAATACTGAACACCTTTTACTGGGCAGTATCTCTGAAATATCAGCTTCTGGACAGATGTTTTATGATACCACAAGTCATCAGTTCTAACCGTGAGAGGTGGTTTTCCTTAGATTACACTGACTATAGAACAAACTAAACATATAAATGTGGGATTTCTGATCTCATAAAACCTTAGTGGTAGTAATAATAAGCTTTCAATTGGGATATTTAAAATAAAGAAGAAAACAAATGAATTACGATTTATATACTTTTGCACTAATCTTGGCTCAAAAGTAGTAATGATGAAGACAATTAAAAGTACTCAGAAGGGTAGTGGCTATTTGGACCAAACACATCCTGCCCCTCACTAACAACCTGGCAAAAAACATGGTGTGGGAATGATGCAGTGGACTAAAGACCCACAACTTCTAGCCTCTATACATCTCCAGAAACACAATCAAGTAGAAATAAGCAAGAGAAAGCAATCTAATGCCCTGCCACACCCCCCACCCCTGATCTCCCTATTTCCAACAAACTTCAATATGCCAGTGGATTGACAGTTCTGTGTCAGGTTACCAGGCTAGGACTTCCTTACTCTGTAAACATATATTTTCTTTGAAATAGTCAGATAACAGCATGAATTACTGTATTTAGCCATTTAATGTAGCAGTTTTTCCTCTTTATTTCTTTAAGCACACAATTCTAACCATGTCAGAACTTTCTTCTTTAAAAGCACAAAAATAAAATCTGACCTTTTATTTGCTCCCATTATAATTCATAAAGTCAATGGAGTTCTGCCATATATGAATCCAATTCAAAACATTTTCTGGTTAATCAACTAGCCAGTGGGAGAGATAAGATGGATCCCAGATGTCCCTTGATGATGACAGGTAGATCAGATTACACTGTGGGACAAAAGAGCATCAGGCTTCCCAGAGTTTACTCACTGGGTGAAATGTAAAAGATTATATCTCAGCAGCTAAGGTGGCAGCATATGAAAGGCCTCTAAAATGGCTTTGAAAAAATATACAGAATATAGATTCAGGGTGAGGAGAAGCATTACTTTTTCTTTATTTTCATTCTTTTTAAAGAAGACGTTTTCCTTCCAGAGGGACGTCCCTCTGCCTTACCTTTGACCTTAAATATTCAGTGGTTGGCCTATTCTATTAATTTTGCTGTTTCATGGGCCGGCCTGGTGGTGCACTGGAGAGTGTGCCGCTTGGGTGTGCGGCGGCGCTCCTGCCGAGGGTTCGGATCCCATGTGGAGACCGGTTCCCGCTCACTGG
>NW_007727956.1:220363-222318 GCF_000696425.1 Galeopterus variegatus
TCCCCGGTACGGGCGCGACACTGAGGGTTGCGATCCCGTTACCAGTCAGTAAAAAAAAAGAGACAAAAAGGAAAAAAAAAATTTTTGCTGTTTCATTTAACTTGTTATATGAGTGCCATGGTATAAATGCCACATTCTGGTTCTATGCTTTATTTATAGAGTCAATGTTAATACCTGATAGTATCAAGAAAATACTGGAAATTATATTTAGATGACCACATGTACTATAGTAACTGAAAAATTCTACTCTCCTCATCACATTTCCCTGTCTTCGAACTGTTCTTCGAAACTCCATAACACTCTTCAATACTGTTTTTTTTTTTTTTTTAATTTTTATTGAATCAAAATTGATTATACGTATTTTGGGGGTTCAACATTGAGATATGTTGATCAAAACAATATCACTAGCATATATACTGTTACAAATCGTCATTATTCTTTATGCCCTTGCTCAGTCTCTCCCCATCCCCTTGTCCCTCCCTCCTCCCCCATCTTCAATACTGTTTTAATCACTCCCTCTCCAAAAAAGTTACTGTACAAGAAAACAGAATTACAATTGCTTAGTAAGGCATCTTCTCTATCATCCAACAATTCTGGATCATCACTTTATGATAAAAACATATATAGAAATTTATCAGCTATTTGACTTTAGAAAATCTTATCGGTTCTAAGTTTTACTCTCAAAATACAAGGAATCCTCAATTTAACAGTAAAACAGGAAAATATTTCCTTAAAATTTTCCTCTACTATAAGTGGATGGAGGCTCTGGAAAATATACCTTCTAAAGCTCTCATATCTCTTAGCACACTTAAGAAGATGGTGGGCTCCCTCTTTTGTATATTTTAGTCTTTATTACTTGGCTTTCTGTTTCCTTTCTCAAAGATAAGATGAAACCACTGAGGAGTAAATATCCATTGACACAATCCAGTCTACTATGATATTTTGTTCTCAGAAACATACCAAGGTTTCAGTTTCTATTTCCAAGATGCTCCCCCCACACCCAATGCCAGACTCATATATACGACTCCATCCTTGTCAGGCCAAAAACCTTAGAGCAGTGGTTCTCACACTTCGGCATGCATCAAAATTGCCTGGAGGCCTTCTTAAAGGACAAGGTTGCTGGGCCCCACCCTCTAGAGTTTCTGATTCAGTAGACCTGGGTGAGTTTAAAGAATCTGCATTTCAAACTTGTCTTAGGTGATGCTAATGTTGCTGGTTTGGTAACCACACTTACAGTCATCTTTGACTCCCACATCCAAAGAGGACACAAGAAGATGAAAAGATATCCCATGCTTCTGGACTGGAAGAATTAACATTTTGAAAATGTCCATATTACTCAAAGTGATCTACAGATTCAATGCAATCCCCATCAAAATTCCAATGACATTTTTCTCAGAAATGGAAAAAAACTATCCAGACATTTATATAGAATAACAAAAGACCATGCACAGCCAAAGCAATCCTAAGCAAAAAATAATAATAATAAAAATAAAATAAAATAAAGCTGGAGGTATAACACTACCTGACTTTAAACTATACTACAAAGCTATAATAAACAAAACAGCATGGTACTGGCATAGAAAACAGACACACAGGTCAATGGAATAGAATAGAGAACACAGAAATCAACCCATACACCTACAGCCATTTGATCTTTGAAAAAGGCACCAAGTCTACACACTGGGGAAGAGACTGTCTCTTCAGCAAATGGTGCTGGGAAAACTGGATATTCATATGCAGGGGAATGAAACTAGACCCACACCTCTCACTATATACCAAAGTCAACTCAAAATGGATTAAAGAATTAAATATACATCCTGAAACAATAAAACTCCTTAAAGAAAACATAGGGGAAACACTCCAGGAAGTAGGAGTGGGTATGGACTTCATGAATATGACCCCAAAAGCACAGACAACCAAAGGAAAAATAAACAAATGGGATTATATTGAACTAA
>NW_007727956.1:223085-226598 GCF_000696425.1 Galeopterus variegatus
GGACCTAGAGAAAATTATATTAGTGAAAAGAGTCTGGCACAGAAAGAGAAATACCACATGTTCTCACTTATTTGTGGGAGCTATAAATATACAAAGAAATAAAGGGTGAGGGGGAAGAAAACACAACAATCACAATTCCTTGAGCTTGTTTAGACATGTCAACAGATATGATGTTTGGGGGAGAGGATATGGGGGAGAAGAGGAACAGGTAAAGGGACACAAAAATCAACTACATGTATATTGAGAAGTTAAAATTAAAAAAAAAAAAAGTGCAGAATCTGACCACAACCAAGTCCCAGCCACCATCTTGTCTTGCCTGCATATTTGCCATAGTCTCCTAACTGATTTCCCTTCTGCCTTCCCTCTCCTAGAGACTTTTGTCAACACAGCGGCCAGAAGCACTAAAGCATAAATTAGATTGTGTCACCTTTCTGCTACAACTCTGCAGTGGATCTCCTCTTTATTCAGTTTAAAAGCTACCTTAGATAGAAGTAAAGATCTGGTCCCCATTGTCCCACTCACTTGGCTCTGGTCACACTCAATTCCCTGCTACCTCTTTGACATTCCAGGAACACTCTGACCTTAGTACACAAGCATTACTTACTCCCTCTGCCTGTAATTCTCTTTGCCTAGATTCCAAGGAGCTAATTACCTCACCTCCATCAAGTCTTTACTCAAATATCAGCTTATCAATGAGGCCTTCCCTGACTACTCTATGGAAAATTGCCACCCCACTCCCAGTACTGATTCCTCTTTATCCTGCTCAATTTTCCTTTTTTTCATAACACTTAATCACCTGCAAGTATACCATATAATTTATTTATTTATTATGGTTATTTTTTATTGGCTGTCTCCTTCCATTAAAGTATAACCTCCGGGAGAACATGAATCTTTGACTGTTTGGCTTGCTGTTGTATACCAGGTCCTCAAATATTTATTGAAAGAATGAATGACTAACACTAAATAAATGAAATAGAGGTCATATTTTTCATAGTGGAAACTTCAATTCTGTTTTCTTATATCTTGCAGGAATATAAATCTTTACAGTTTTATAATTGATAAAATATCTATTTTCTTTCTTTTTTAAAAAAATTAATTTACAAGAATATTTATACATTTCAGACACTAGGAAAATTGAGTAGGGATTTTTGCCTGCTTTCTGAATAGCCAGATTGATATTTCTCCTCCATGTAAACAAATTTAACAGAGCAATATTAAGAAATATAAAATGTGCTGAAACCATTTATTATTCAAAAAATAGCCAGACATTTGTAAATGTTATACAAGACTTCGTGTTATATGTGTGCACTCACTATAAAGTGCCAATGTTAAGGTACCAAGATTTAGCCTCCAAATTTTGGCCACCTGCTTATACTAACATCAACATCATCATCAAAAGCATTTATTTGTGCAAGTCTGCTAGCTGCTATGTAAAATAAAATTAAACCGACATGTCCCTGCTCTGTCTAGACAGTCTGATGGAGATAATTCTATTATATTTCAAGAACATAATATTTAAATCTCTAACACATCATGAGTTCAAAAAAATGAAAATGGGGTCCATTTTGGAGGGTGGTGCCATAGTACGTAAAGCCCATTCTTGGCTCATTTTTCCTTCTTCTTGAAAAGGTCAACTTTTTTTCAAAATCAGGATTATATTGGGACACCACATTTTTATATGTACTAGGTATACTTTAAAACTCCTTTTGTTCTCTTTTTTCCTCGTACAAAAGATTTACAGATTTTCTTTTATTTCCCCCAAACTTTCAAAACTTTTGAAAAGTAACATATTCAAGGAAAATGAGTGCCTGTGAAAATTAATCATTAACCCCCTTGATGCCTTACTATGGATCAGGTTCATGGTCAATAAAATAATATCTTTACAACTTTGTGATCCTGTAAAACAATATGGAATGCTCTCTAAGTTATTCGAGCTTTGAGTATGCCCTACTATGTGCCTAGTAAGTGAACATTGGTTACAGGTACATTAAACAGGTGTAAACTGTTCCAATGTGTTTATTCAGGTCCAAACATAAAAGATGCAAAGTACATGATATAATAAATCATCAATCACATCCTACTTGCTCTATTATAGTTTGTTATATGAAAACAAATGCTTTGCCTGGCTAGTTTTTAATGTCTCCAGGCATATGAGAGCTGATTTAAGTAAAAACATTTATAACATTAAGTTTTAAAAGTTCTTTTTTTTTTTCCTCTTTGGGTAGCTTTTATTTCAGTGCTTTTATTTTTTCTCCTTTGAACAATGCAGACTTTTGGAATCCAATTCCCTAGAGGTATTTATAAGACTGGTTGTAGTTTGTCATGTTAGACTATTAAATTCTCTCAATTTTGAAAATATTCATTCCTTGAGGCTTTTTATTATTTTTAGTCCCTCTCCTTGAATTAGCTCCAATTTAGTGGTATCTTTTCTTAAATCAGCATTTCTGACTTTTTACTATTTTTTCAGTTTAAAATAAGTGCCCCCCCTCAAGAAATTAGCACATCTGAAGAAGTAATTTGTAATCCTTTTTGTAACATGGCATCCTGTTTCATTTTATAAGCATACAATTATACAGTGTTTTGTTCTCAGAGTGCATTTAACGAAATATTTGTGGTGCAGAGTCAGGTTAGGGGAAGGGCGAGTATAGGCGAGGCATTTTAGCATATAAGTTCTCAAACTCACTACTGCTTGGGTGCTAACAACACAAGTTCTTTCTGTTTCTATTTACACGTGGGAAAGGGGAGGGTTAATAGATTACAAAGGAGTGCAAATAGGAGGGGTCTTCAAAAGAGTTCATGGAAAGATTATATTATCTTTTAATTCCATTTTCCCACAGACTTTTAAAAATACCCTCATATGGAGACTGAAGTTTCCTGGAACATGTAGTTTTTATGCCAGTCACTTAAAAGAAAAAAATGGAAAAAGAGACTGTCTAACAAAATTCAAAGAAAAACACCATGTTAGACAATTTGGAGAAGACTCCGGCATTCTCTTCTTACTTTCTCTCCTTTCCAATCTCTAACAAACCACCTGACATTGCCCGCAGACTTCACTTCTTTTTGGCACTCACTGAATCCTGACAATGCTCTGTTTCCTGGCACTGGATCTCATCAGTGTTTTTTGTTTTTTGTTTTTTTTTCCCAGGCACATAATACAGGGCCGTGAATGACTTGCAATAACCCTGGACAACCTTTTAGTAACAGTTTTGTAGCACACAATTTAAGGTCAACCTGGGTCAGTTCCTGCAAAGCAAAGGTCAGGCTGCTGTTTGAATCATCAATGGAATGGAGTAGAGTCTCCCCTCACCTGGATTTCTCTCTGGGTGGTAGCCTATAACGCTGACCACTAACGCAAGTCCTCCTGGCAAGAGACAGGTGCTCTCTTGTGTCACATTTTCCAAAAAGAGGAAACAAAAGTGTTCTCAGACTGTCCCAGAGTACCTGTGAGATGAGCGGGGTCTTACCTTACAGACTTTGGAATGAGGGAAAGAGGTAGGGTTACTATAGAACAAA
>NW_007727956.1:227045-228216 GCF_000696425.1 Galeopterus variegatus
CCGCAGACTTCACTTCTTTTTGGCACTCACTGAATCCTGACAATGCTCTGTTTCCTGGCACCGGATCTCATCAGTGTTTTTTGTTTTTTTTTTTTTTTTTCCCAGGCACATAATACAGGGCCGTGAATGACTTGCAATACCCCTGGACAACCTTTTAGTAACAGTTTTGTAGCACACAATTTAAGGTCAACCTGGGTCAGTTCCTGCAAAGCAAAGGTCAGGCTGCTGTTTGAATCATCAATGGAATGGAGTAGAGTCTCCCCTCACCTGGATTTCTCTCTGGGTGGTAGCCTATAACGCTGACCACTAACGCAAGTCCTCCTGGCAAGAGACAGGTGTTCTCTTGTGTCACATTTTCCAAAAAGAGGAAACAAAAATGTTCTCAGACTGTCCCAGAGTACCTGTGAGATGGGCGGGGTCTTACCTTACAGACTTTGGAATGAGGGAAAGAGGTAGGGTTACTATAGAACAAATGATGGAGAGAGTTTAGTGACCCTCTCTCTGCTCCTTTCCTAGTCTCTTTCCAACCTAGAAGGTGGGATTCCTACTATAGACACTCAAGCTTATGGTTGATACTACATAAAATGGTTCTGTAAGAGAAGTATCCTTTAGGTTTCTGAAAGCTTCATCATAGGTATAATGATAAGACTTTCCAAACCAGATGTCAGAACCCATGTCTTGCTGTCTCTAGAACTACTTTATTTCATTGTTTAAATATAAGTTAATTAAAGTGACTTGTATGAATGTCTTAACATATGAGTCTAATCAAACAATATCATGTGCCAAATTTACTGGGTTATAAGTTTAATGGATGACAACACTCAGCTTTGTTCATATGTGCTCATACTTCTTAGTTTGTTGATCTTGGAGCATGCACGTATTTTAAGAAATTAAAAAAGAACTAGAGAAATGTATTTTCTGACCTTCAAAACCCAGGGTTTTCAGGTTGTCCTTTGAAGCTTAAACCACAGCCTCCTACCACTAGCTTCATCCTGAAGAGCACTTTCCTCCAAAGTTAACTTTCCTATCCTTTTCCTATAAAACTTCCATTTCTGCCGTGGACTGCACTTAAGTAAAGGTGAATAAAGCAACCTGATTAAACTTATCTCCAATGAGGTTTGCACGACTAATCATGCTTTCCACTTAATTACTCTCAAAAACTGTTAACTAC
>NW_007727956.1:229099-233977 GCF_000696425.1 Galeopterus variegatus
TACTTTCATTCTAATGAGAGAATTATAGACAAAGTGGCAGACAACTCAAACCTGGAGGATTGTTTTTGAATCCTTCCTATTCTGTCTCCATTGAAGACTGAATCCGGACTAAGAAGTGAAAGAAAAGGAATGCTAAAACTTTTTCTCTCTCTGCTAGTCATCAGCATTACTTATAGATCCTGAGACTTGAGCTGTCTCTGTCTGTTTCTCCTTTCTGAGCAGTGTGCTAATGCAACAAATACCTCAGAAAGTTTCTGCAGGGAGCTAAGCTAGCTTCGCCGGTTTTCTAGCCTCACCTCTCCCATTTCTCATCATCCAGCCCACATGTTCCACTGGAACATTCACCATCCCTCAGTGCTCTGCTCCTCTGGCTGGAGTTATCCAGGAGGGCCTCGCCTTACACATTTGGCTGACTCCTTCAAGGCTCAAGTGTCACTTCATGGTCCCCTTCTCTGACAACTCCCTTTCTTAGCATCTGCCTCTGGGATGCCACAGCACCCAGTGCACGCCTTCCTCCTTGGACTTACCATGTTGTTGGTTTTTCTGTTTCCTCCAAAACAATGAAAATATTGTGTTATATCCCAAGAGCCTAGTCCAAGCCTGGGACAAAATGGATGCTAAGTAATATCTGTCAACAAACAAGTTAAGGGACTTCCATTTGTGATAACATATATGACTAGATATTCTGAGAAAGCTTCCCATGACAGAGCACCTAAAAACACTAGATTTAAGTAAAAATAATTGTAAGCACTGTTAAATGCACAGCTGAGTTGGCCAGGAATTGTCCTCAGAGACAAAAAACAAACAGGGAGAAGACACAAATCCAGAGAGGGAGTTGGTGGAAGTTGATTCTAAAGGGATCTGCTGGTTCCTGGTGGTTGAAAACTTTCCGTTTTAATAGCCCGTAAGTAAGAGCAGGGAAGAGAGGATAAAATCTATGGACTGCAAGTTGTTTAAGAGGATCAAGATCTGCTCCTAATGCCATGACTCTACGGTAAAACCCTCAGAAAAAGAGTAAACTAGTAAAAGAAAAAACACTCAGTTTGTAAAAGGGCCGGACTGTGGGGACAGTAAACAGATCAGTTACTGCCAGGGGGTCTGGGGAAGGTGCGGATAAACCAGTACAACATAGAGGATTTTTCGGGCAGTGAAATTATTCTGTATGATACAGAATAACACTGGTGGGTATACGTCATTACACATTTGTGAAGACCCATGGAATATGCAACACAAGAGTGAACCCTAATGTAAACTATGACTTTGGGTGATAATGATGCATCAATGTAGGCTCATCGATTACAACAAATATTTCACTCTGGTGTGGGATATTGACAGTTGGTGGGGAGGAGGCTGTGCACATGGTGGACAGGGAGTATATGGAACGTTTCTGTACTTTCTGCTCAATTTTGCTGTTAACATAAAAATGCTCTAAAAAATAAAGTTTATTTTAAAAAAGTAAAATGGGATGGTACAAACAAACAAAAAACCCCACCGAGATCTACATAGAGAAATAAGGACACTTGCCTCTCTCAACTTAGCTATGGTTGAAGGATAAGCACAGAAGTGTCTTCCAGAGTTTCTAACAACAGGACTCATGAGGGTTTGGGACATAATTCCATTGGTGTGGACAGTGGAGAATTTAGTGTAAAGTGGTCTTGGGCTAGTATTGGGTCACCACCCTGACCCAGCATCATCTTCCTCAAAAGAAAATATAAATTCTCCCAGGAACATCTTAACCCAGATTATAAAGAACTCTCTCTTAAATTCCAGCAATCATGAAAGCACATGGCAATATCATAAAAAGTAAAAGAAAATAAGTCTGTATGAAAGTGGGCAGCAGAAACAAGAAAATCAGATCTACCAAGCATTCAGAGAGTGAAATTATCAGACACAGAATAAAAAATAAGAAAATTTAAGGTGCATATGGAAATTTTAAGAAGGAATGTTGAAAGAGTAACCAAAGGGCAAATGTCAACATTTAGCTTTTTAAAAAGAACCAAACAGAACTCATGTAAATGAAAATATAAATGTTTTTAGAAACAAATAGAGTAAAAAGCATATTAGATATAGCTGGGGAGACAAATTGTTAAATGAAAGAAACTATTAAAAAATTAAATAAAAAGCAGCACAGAGAGACACAGATATAGAAAATATAAACAACAGAATAAGAGATATGTATGATATAAAGAAAATAATTAAAAATACTAATTTTCAGAGTCAGAAGTCTAATGAGAACCAAATAGGATAAATAAGTATCCATTCCTACACAGATCACAACTAACTGCACAATGTCAATGATAAATAAAAGAAGTCAGAGGGAGAGGATAAAGGAAAAACAATTAGAATGACAGCTGGCTTCTCCGCAGCAACCGTGGAGGTGAGACGTCAGTGGACAATCACCTTCAGAGTGTTGGGAGAAGACAACTGTCAACCTAGAGTTAATGTCATAGCAAAAATAACTTTTAAGAGAGAGCACTAAATACAAATATTTTAGACAGACAAAATACAAAAAAACAAGAGCATTTATTTCCAAGGAATGCTCATTAAAAGAATGACTAAAGGATATACTCCAGACAGAAAGAAAACGATCCTGGAAAAAGATCTGTGATCTAAGAAAGAATGTGATAAAAGAAGAGGTAATATTTTCTAGTATATCTAAATAAACACTGACTATATAAAGTATCTAATCTGTGGGGTTAATAAAAATGGAGCTAAAATACTTGACAGCTATAGTATGTAAGTCTGAAGGGAAGTAATTAGATTTAAACTGTTTTAGAAGATGTGAATTATGGTATAGATTTTACTTAACTTTAGTCTGTAAGTATGCATATTATAATTTAGGGTAACCTCTAAAAGAATAGAAATAGATATTGCTATTGGGTGAGTGTGTCCCCCAAAAGTTCATGCGTTGGAAACTTGATTCCTGTTGGAACAATGTTAAGAGGCTGGGAAATGTGATTATGGTATTTGAAAGGTGGGGTGTTTAAGAGGTGCTTGGATCGTGAAGATTGTGCCCTCGTGAATGGATTAATCCACTCATGGAGTCATGGGTTAATGGTTTAATGGGTTATCAGGGAGTGGTTCTGAAGGCTTTGTAAGGAGAGCAAGTGAGCAGGTGAGCTCTCTTGCTCATGCCAGTCTCGCCATGTGATTGTCTGCATCACTGCAGGACCCTGTAGAGAGTTCCCCCCAGAGGAAGTCCAGATGTGTCCACTGAATTGTAGACTTGCCAGTGGCCAAGACTGTAAGAAATAAATTTCATTTCTTTATAAGTTACCTGGTATATTAGTTCATATTTCTGTTGCTCATAACAGAATACTTGAAACTAGATAATATATAAAGAAATGAAATTTTTTTCTTACAGTTTGGAAGCAGGAAGTCCAAGGTCTAAGACATCTGGGGAGGGGCTTCTACTTAGTGGGAACTCTCCAGAGTCCCATGGCAACCAGAGTGTCATATGTTAAGAAGGCGCTGAGCAAGAGAGAACTAAATTTCTTGCTCACTCTCCTTATAAAGCCACCAAAACCAGCCCATTACCCCATGAATGGATCAGTCCATTCAGAAGGGTGCAGTCCTTACAATCTAAGCAACCCTTAAAGGCCCTACCTTTCAATTACCATAATAAGATCCCACCCTCTTAACACTGTTACAATATAGATCAAGTTTGCAATACATGAACTTTTGGGGGACACATAGCACCCAGTTTCAGGCATTCCACTGTAAGTGATAGACAATGGACTAACACAGACATATAACTTTTAAACCACTAGAGGGAAACATGTAATAATAACAGTCTCCCTGGTTCAAAGAAGGCAACAAGGAAAAAAAGGGAACATTGGAAAAGCAGGACAAATAGATATCACAAAATAAGATGGTAGAAATAAATCTAATTTTATCAGTAATTACAGTGAATGCAAATAGATTACAGAATATATTAAAAATTATCAGATTGCAATTTTAAAAATATTTATACTAGGTACTCATAAAAGATAGAGAAAAGGTTCAAGGGTTCAGATCCCCACACCAGCAAGCTGCCAAAAAAAAAAAAAAAAAAAAATGAGAAAGATTGAAAGTAAAATAATAGAAAAAAATGTAAGAGGAAAATCTATCAAATGAAAGGTGGATTAGCTATATTTATATTAGACAAAATAGGCTTTAAGGCAAGATGGCCCCTAAATTATCAAAAAAGGTTAACCTCTCCAAGAAGACAGAACAATTTAAAATGATTATCTACTAAGACAGGTCAAAAATAGTCCAAACATACCACAAGGTGAAACTGACAAGTTAACCTATACGGTAGAATATTTTAAAAATCATTTTCTCAAGTAGGTTAAAAAAATCATTGAAAACATAGGACATTTGAGAAACACATTCATAATGTTTGATATACTCATATATAGAAACTTACACCCACAGATCAGGGAGTACATGTTCTTTCCAAGAAAACATGGATGTTAGGAGGACATAAAGTGAAGTCTGAACAAACTTCAAAGAAACAGAATAAAAAGACCACTTCAAAAAAATCACAATGCAGTAGTTAGAGATTGATAAAGAAAGAAAAATTTAAACCCCTCACATAATTAGAAGTTAATGAACAGACTTATAAAAACTTTATGACTTGAAGAAATTATATGGAAACTTAAAAATACCTAGGACTAAATGGTAATAAAAATTTTCCTTATCACACTTTGTATGCAACCAAACCAGGATTTAGTTGAACATTTCTGTGACAACAAGAAAGGCTGAAGCTGAAAACACTAAGCATCAAACCTAAAGAATTAGAAAAAGTACAATAAAATAAATCCAAAGAAAGTAGATGAGAGAGAACATTGCTTGGGCTACAAAGTGGAGGGGGGGGGATGGGAGGGGGGTTGGGGA
>NW_007727956.1:234919-235971 GCF_000696425.1 Galeopterus variegatus
AAGGGTTAAACCTTTGTACACAGCCCAGCTGTCAGTACAGATGGTTAATGGCTCATTCTTTATCACCATCCATACTGCTCTCAATTCAGCCTATTGACTGCTTTGCCCTGTGCTGCTTTCATACCACAAAGTATCCGTTAAGGGCTGGATGGCAACAGCTGTCCATGATGCTGAAGAGTCCCCTGCTAGAGCCATCTCTATACCAAGCTTGCTCTGTGATAGGTCTCTGTCCCTCATGGAAAGGTGTAGCCTCTTCCAGNTGGGAGGGGGGTTGGGGACAATCGGGTGGGGGACATGGGGTACAAACGCAATTTGTGGTAATCTGGCCCTCACATCATGGGCATGAGGGGTGATAATCACCTTTGTATCTCATGAATATTCATAATAAAAATAAAAATTAAAATTAAAAAAAGAAAGTAGATGGAAGAAACTTATGTAGATATCAATGAAACAGAAAATATAGAAACCATAGGCTCAGCAAAGCCAAAAGCTGTTACTTGAAAAGACTAACAAAATAGATAAACTTCTGACAAACTTCATTAAATGATAATATTAACAAAAAAAGAAATCTCAAACACACACTATTAGAGATGTGAGAGGGGAAACAAATTCAGATACAACCAGAGTTAAGGAGATAGTAACAGAAAAGTATAACCCACTTTGAGCCAATATGTTTGAAAATAGTCTTATGAGAAAAAATAACTTACATATTCAAGAAGAAAGAAATAACAACAGTAAAAGTAAATGCTTACATAGAATTTAGTATATGCCAGGCACTGTCCCACACATTTGTATATATCAATTCGTGTAGTCCTTATACAACCCTGTGTGCCCCATTTTACAGATGAGAAGACCGAGGCACAGTGAGGTTAAATGGCTTTCTACACAGCTAGTAGGTCAGAGCTGAGATTGAACCTAGAGAGTTTGGCTCCAAAGTTCATTCTCTTGACCTCTCTGCTACACTGCTTACATACAGCCTTTGAAAAAATTCAATCAGTAATTAAAAATCCTCCCACAAAGAAAATACTTTGTTCACGATTTTACAAACAAGG
>NW_007727956.1:237540-238366 GCF_000696425.1 Galeopterus variegatus
AGAGTCCAGGTAGAGTGTGGCTCAATGGGTCCTTTGCTTAGAGTTTCACAGGGCCAAAATCAAGATGTTAGAAGGGGTATGCTACTTTTTTGGAGGCTCTGGAGATGAATTAACTTCCAAGCCCATTCAGGTTGTTGGCCAAACTCAGATTCAGTTATAGGGATGTAGGACTTTCCTTGCTGGCCACCAGCTGGGGCCACCATTAGCTTCTAGAAGCCTCTCTGTAGTTCTTGCCCACAGCCCCGTCCATCTCAGAGCCAGTAATAGTACATGAATGCCTACTTGTGCTTGGAATTGCTTTGATTTCCTTGGCCACATCTTTTCTGCCTCCAGCTAAGGAAAGTGCTGTGCTTTTAAGGCTTCATGTGACTTCATGTGACTTGATTAGACCCACCTGGATAATCCAGTCTACTCTTGCTGTCTTAAGATCTGTAACCTTAATTACATCAATAAATTCCTTTTTGCTACATAACATATTCCATATTCACAAGTTCCAGGAACCAGGGCATAGATATCTTTGGGGGAACATTCTGCTTACCACACCAACTGTAGCTGTCAGGATAGGTTAGGAGACTCTGAAAACGCAAACAATCTCCCTTTGACTTAAAACAGCAAAGATTTATTTTTTACTTATACAATGCCTGACTTTCCAGAACAGCTGTTATCCATGAGATAACTCAGTGACCCACACTAACAGGATGTACTGTCTGATAGAATAGTGCTTGTCAAACTTTAATGTATGTACAAATCACGTGGGGATCTTGGTAAACTGAAGATTCTGATTCTGCAGGCCATGGATGGAACCTGAGCTTCTCCATTCCTCACA
>NW_007727956.1:239964-241782 GCF_000696425.1 Galeopterus variegatus
CCATTGCTCCTAGGAGAAATACAGTTCCTGTGAGACTCTGGTCACAATATTTTAAGTCAATGGACCAATAGATAACCTTATTTTATGTGTGTTTCTGTTTAAGACACCTTATTTAATAGATATCGTTAATTCATTAACATTCAGCTCATGTCCAACAGCACTACAATTCATTCCTGAAGAAAGCTTATCTAACACACATATTTTCTCCATAAGGCACATCATAGCCTTCTTGAGCTTAGGAACACTAGACAACACTTAAGTACTATACTTGGGGTCCACTTTAAGTAGTGAAGTCACCCAAAAAAAGCACAAAAATAAATGTGAAAAATTTGACACTAAGTACGCTGTACAAAGGACACTTGTTGACAGTACAGGAGCTGAAGCAAGAAGGCAGAGCCTCGCCGTGTCCAGCCACAGCTGGGAACGTGGAGACTCAAATATTTCAAGACTCTTCACATGTCCATGAATGACCATAAAACTGCCACAATATTGATTTGGGGGTTACAAATAAATTTTATCAAGTAGACGAATTAATATTACCAGAATCCATGAATATGAGGATTGGCTTTACCAATTCTAACATCTTTGTCAAACTGTTTCCCACAAATTTATCTGGAATGAATGTTAATTTTGTTGGCTTTCTTGGTATTGTATCTCTTTTATGTACTTTGGAATTTTATTTTCAGGCTCATTTTTAGTGGAAAGATTTCTTCCTTTTCTTTCTTTCTCTTTGTCCTTGCCTGTTCCAATGGTTTTATGATTATCTCCATGTGGTTCACATAGCCCCCAGTCCAGAATCAGATATCATACTGGAATTTTGGGTTTTAATCCATAATGAAGAAATACCAAGTCCAGTCCCAGAGCTAAAATGTGTAGCTTGGTAGAGTTTCAGTTCATGATGTGTTATCTGTGTCCACCAACCAGCCTCTCTTAGACCCACAATTCCAGGTAAAGCTC
Source organism: Galeopterus variegatus (assembly GCF_000696425.1). Lineage (NCBI taxonomy): Eukaryota > Metazoa > Chordata > Mammalia > Dermoptera > Cynocephalidae > Galeopterus > Galeopterus variegatus. Next base: position 240,922 of record NW_007727956.1, read on the forward strand.
TCATCCCAGGCAACAGGTCACTTTTTTTTTTTNAATCAGTAATTAAAAATCCTCCCACAAAGAAAATACTTTGTTCACGATTTTACAAACAAGGGCTACTAAATATGAAAGCAATAGACAATCCCAACCTAAAACAAACGCTTCCAAAGAATAGAAAAAGAGGGAACAAACATTTCCTAATTTATTCTGTCAAAATCAGATAAGGATTATATAAGGAAGAAAATTACTCATAAACACAGATGCAAAAGTCATAAACAAAATATTAGAAAACCAAAACCCAAAATATGTAAGCAGTATGATATATAATGATCTAGTTGGGAATATTCCAGGAATGTACCCACAAGATTGGACAAAAATAAAAAGGTCTTGTAATATCAAGCATTGGCAAAGATATGGAGCAATCAGAGCACGTATAATTCCGGTGGGAGTGTGAATGGATACAGTCACTTTAGAAAACTTTGGTATTACCTTGTAAGGTTTCAACAAGCACTATCTTGCCTGGTATTTTTTGTTTACCATCCTTTCTCTTTGATTCTTTTTTCTCCTTTCCTAGCTTCTATTAAGTTGGTAAGATTATTTTATTTTCTAATATTTCCTCTGCTAGTTTGGAAGCTTTAGATTGTATTTCTATTTTTGTAAGGATATTTTAAAATTTGAAACATGCATCTCAACTTAAATTTTCTAAAACTCAATTTATTTTGTGTTTTCATGCTCCTCCCACATACAACAGGGAACTTAGCACACAGTAAATTTTGGAATGTTGTGAATACACAAATATTAAATAAAAAACCAAGTTACGGTCAACAGTTGGATTACTAACTGCATCAGTTTCCTATTGCTGCCATAACAAATGATCATAAA